>NW_025052181.1:0-11087 GCF_019279795.1 Protopterus annectens | reverse complement strand
ATTCTTAGCCCCTCTGAGGAACTGTCTTCAACAGGGTGAGAGAATAAAGGGTGTGATCAGTGTTGTATTCTCGCGCAGAAATGGCTGAGGCACTGTGATTTTGATGGAGGAGAATGAAAGTCCACCGCTTAGCAAGCTCAGCCAAATATTGTAGTATTTGAGGAAATTCAGTTTTCCAGGATCCTGGCCCTTTTTCTCATTCCAGACTTTGACCAAACCCCAGTTTCCATTTTATGGAGTAAGCTTTTCTAGTTGATGGCCTTCTGGCCTCCAAAATGACATCCTGCACCTCCTTGGAGAGTAGGGCCTGTTGTGATGCTAAAGGAATCTTCCATGTATCTAGGTGATTGAGTGTTTTTTAGCTGGCTGCTGAAGAGTTTTGAAGCTGTGCTGAGTCAGAAGAAGAGGCATTAGAGGTGGGGTCCATGGTGGGGAATGCTGTCAGGCTCCTCAGGAGTGGGTACTGCAGTGTGTTGCCTTGGCCAGTCCGGGAGCAATGAGAATCATCTTTGGTCTGTCTGCTCTGGTTTTCAATAGAACTTTGGGCAGCAGAGGAAGAGGTGGAAGGCATAAACTGTCATTGATGTCCAACTGAAAGAGAGAGCTGTCCACTCTCCAGGTGTCTTTTGGATGGAAAATTCTTGAGCAGAATTTCCGTCAATTGGTGATTTTTGTAGAAGGCAAGAGATCTATGTCTGGCCTTCCCTCATTCTTGGATTATTTCTGTAAAAACTTTTTGGATGCAATTTCCATTCGTGTGGATCTGTCATATTCCTGAGCTTAGGTTGTCTGCCAGTGTGTTTTCCTTTTTGCCTGGCAAGTACTGTGCTTGCTTAGTTCCATTTAGTCCATGGCTGACAAATCTAAAAGTTGGACAATGGCCAGTCTGCATAGGGGGGGTAAGAATGTGTTGTTCCTCCCTTGTTTGTTTATGTACCACATAACTGTGGTGTTGTCCTGTTCTTATCAATAGTTGACCTGGTTTGTAGAAGGTCCTTGAAAGCTATAATAGCATTTATTACTGCTAGCATTTCCTTTTGATTGATGTGAAGGTGCTTTTCTTTTTGGGACCATTTGCCTATGAATGCAACCGGGATCTGTCATGTGCGCCTCCAGCGCGTAGTCAGATGCGCCTGTTGTGATGACTTGATTTGCTTGAGGGCTTGCTGAATGGAAGACCTGTGTTTGATTATAGCTTGAGCCCACCACAGAAATTCCTTTTGCAGACATTACGGAATTGAGTGGTATTATTGTTTCCAAACTGTGGCTGTGTTGAGACCATATAAGGTGTTTTCAGGTATTTTTTCCATTGTAGTTTCCTCATATGCAGCTTTGCAGCACATGGGATTAAGTAAGATGCAAGATGCCATGAACTCAGAGCCTGCAGGATTTTTCCTTGCAGTCAGCCTGGTGCAATTTGGTTAGTGCTCTGAAGTTATTGAATTAGTTGCCCTGCTTCTCTGGCGTGAGGTAGGCCATCTGGGTGTTTGTGTCCAAATTGGCACCCAGGAAAATTATCTTCCCAGAGGGTATTAGGCCTTGATTTCATTTGTTGACTGTGTATCCCAGAGGAGTTCAACAACATTATTACATAAAGCCAGATGTTTCAGAAGATTATGTGCTGCTGTCCGCTTGGATCAGGCAGTCAGTTCCAAATAGGGGGTAAGATTTGTGGGTCTCCTTGAAGTCTGGTAGGTAGGTAATTACGTGAGATGCCAGGCATTTGGTGAATACCTGAAGCAAGTAGTAGATGGTTTCAAAGGGCAATGCAGAGAATTGATAATGGGTTGAACCTGCAAGAAATCTGAGGTACCTTTCTGCAATTTTGTCTGATTGGGACATGGCAGGTATGCCTCGCTTGAGGTCCGGTGTTGTCACAGCCAAGACTCCTTGCCCAGCATGGGAAAGAAGTTGCTGTAGAGTGAGCATCTTGGAATTTTGGTACCCAGTAGAAATGTGTTTAGGATGGATAGGTCCTCAAAATAGGTCTCCAATCTTTTTCTCCAGCTTCCTTGGTACCATGTTGTGAAATAGCTCTGGAATAAAACCTTGACCTTGTACTGCATGGTGAGGGTTTTCCTCTTGAATAGCTTTCATGTTTATGGAGATCTGTAATTTGCCTTGTGCCTCTGCGTTCTTTTGATTTGTGTGGGCAGGGTTTGGCATGCCTCCTCATTTTTGGAAGGGTGTGAAAATGGAATTTTGGTAGCCCTGTTTATAATGTCCAGGATCCATTTGTCCTTTGTGACAATATGCCAATTTTTTGAAAATAAATGCCAGCTTTCCTCCTAAGGGTGCTGCCCATTTGAGACTTGCTTGGCATGCAAAGGGGAAAGTCATTGGCTCAGTTTTCTGAAAGATTGCGAAGTTATCCTCACCACCCTCTTTGTGTAGGAGCTTGCCATTGTTCTGCCTCTAAACAATCCTTGGGATTGTCCTCTGCCCTCGGAAAAAGCCTGTATCTGCCTCTTTGGGCTCTTGTCCCGTGGCAGGAAAGGACCAGTTTTTGGAAGGCCAATTTCTACTAAAAACAGTGCACAGGGTTGTACCTGTAGAAAATCTTTCAGCCCAGTGCAGTACTGATTTAGCCTTTTCCTCCATTTTCCTCAATAGCCTCCTCAGCATTAGCACCAAATAGTTTTACATCCTTTTTTGAAGAGGGGCGCGTGGTACTCTCTAGCTTTGACATGATCAGGCAAGGCTTGTTCCTTGAGCCTCAGGCATGCCTGTACGCATGACTGATCCTGTAACAGCAGCTCTACATGAGGCCTCTAGAGCATCAAAACCACATTGTAAGGTATGCTTACCCACTTGTTCTGCACTATGCATCAAATCCTGCAACTCCTTCAAGTCCTGGTTGTTCAGGTTGTGACATTTTACTTTTCAATTGTGATAACAAAAAGTACAGGTTTGTACCTACCATAAATGTAGATGTTCGAGGATCCACATTGCTGCAGTCCTAACTATTGGGTAGTCCGCTGTCCAGTCGGCCCGAATACCAAAGTATTGCTGGCTGGCGGTCAGGCGCGTGGACTGACGCCAGACGTACGTCAGGGTACTAATGCGCATGACCGACATCATATCTCAGTCTTTTCTTGCCCCAGATGTCGAAGACCCTAAAAAAGACAAGGCCAAAACCAAAACACACCAAACATACCTGCACCAAAAAAATATATACAATATATACAAAGGTACCGAATATAACTCACCTACACAACCACCCCTAAACACAGAGGGAAGGAGGGAGGGTAAATTGGACTGCAGCAATGTGGATCCTCGAACATCTACATTTATGGTAGGTACAAAACTGTACTATGTTCTTCATTCCACATTGCCGCAGTCCTAACTATTGGGCAGAATCCCAAAGCAGAGGTAAGGGGGACTGGCAAATGATAAAGCAGCAGGGGCTGATAACATGCCTTGCAAAATAGCTGTGGCAAAACCAGCCTAGACTTAGAGTAGCAGAGAGGAAGGTGGTAATGCTTAGAAAGTATGCACTGAACTCCAAGTAGCTGCCTCCAAAAATATCCTAGTTGCCACCCCCCTTAGAAATGCTGTTGAAGTGGCAGTAGCCCTAGTGGAATGAGGCCGAATCCCAGCTGGAATCTCTTTGCCATGATGGGAATAACAAAATGCAATGCAAAACCCAATCCACCTAGAAATAGTTTGTTTTGACACAGGCTTGCCCTGTAACTCAAAGCAAAAGAAACAAACAACTGCTGAGACTTTCTAAAATCCTTAGTCCTGCTTAAATAATAACGCAATTGCCTGTGTACATCTAAAGTGTGCAAAATCTTTTCCCTTTATTTTGGGGATCCGCATAGAAAGTAGGCAAATGAATAGTTTGGTTTAAAACCACACTAGAAACCACCTTAGGGCATAAAGGAAGGATTAGTGCGTAATGATACCTATCCTTATGAAAAATCAAAAAGGCTCAACCGCCATAAGGGCCTGTAACTCAGAAACCCTTCTTGCAGAAGTAATGGCCAACAAAAAGCAGTCTTCTGACAAGTATTTCAGGTCAGCAGTAGCTGCAGGCTCAAAAGGTTGTAGAGTAAGTTTCTCAAACACAAAATTGAGATCCCAAGCAGGAGTAGGAGGCTCTGCGGGGGTCTTATATTCTTTGCCCCTAAGAAATTGCTTGAACAAAGGATGTGAAAACAATGGTGGGTCACAATCATAGTGAGCTGAAATTGCTGCAGCATGAATCTTAATGGAAGAGAAAGACAAACCTTTGTCCAATAACTCAGTAAGATATTGAAGAGCCACACCTCAAATTAGGCTCAAATCTCCAAATTCTTTTGCTGCAGTCCAAAATAAAATCTCTTCCATTTTTCTCAGACACTTTCCTTGTACTAGGTCTTCTGGCTTCCATAATCACATTTAAAACTTGTTGAGGAAGTTGAGACCTGCTGTCTTTCAAAACAGAATATGCCAGGCTGTTAGATGAAGAGTTTGAAGCTTGACATTGAGCAGATGACCGTCCTCTGAGACAATAGGTGTGGAATCAAGGGTAAAGGCCATGGAGGCTTCCTTACCAGACTCTCAGTGGGCACCAGTGCTGCCGAGGCCAATCTGGAGCTATTAAAATCATCCTTGGCTTGTCTTGTCTGACCTTTAGAAGCACCTTTGGGAGAAGAGGCAGAGGTGGAAAAGCATACACATGAAGATTTTTCCAACTGAAAGAAAAGAGCATCCACTTTCCAAGCTGTGTGATGAAATCCTTAGTGCAAAACTTTGGCAGCTGGTGGTTTAGTGGAGAAGCGAACAGATCTATGTCTGGAGTTCCCCATGACACTGTCAATTTTGAAATACATGAAGATCCAGTTTCCAGGTGGGGATCCATGATTTGTCACTTAACACATCTGCTAAGGAGTTCTGTGCTCCCGGCAGAAACCTTGCCTGAAGAGTTAGTTGCAAGCTGAGCGCAGTCTCCCATAAAATCATTGCTTGCCTGCACAATGGGTAAGAATGTGTTCCCCCTTGTTTGTTGATGTACCACATGACAGTTGTGTTGTCTGTTAGAATCAACACCTGCCCTGGAAGAAGTAACTCCTTGAAAGCCATTAATGCAAACTGGACTGCTAACATCTCTTCATGTTGATATGTAGATGCTGTAGTCTGGCAGGCCACTTGTCTTGTATCCACTTTCCATCTAGATGAGCTCCCAAGCAATGTCTGAGGCATCTGTCGTTAGAATCTGACTTGCCCTCTGGCCGGGTCACAGAGAGTCCCTTGTTTAGTGACATTCCTGAGCCCACCACAAAATTCCTTTGAATGCAAGGTATTATTTGAATGACAGTGTCCAAATCCTGGCAGGTGCTATGTCCATAGATTTTTGAGATACCATTGTAGCTTCCTCATATGCAGTTTGCGCATTGGAAGCACCCAGAATAGATAAGATGCCACATGAACCCTAAGGCTTGAGAGGACTGTCCTTACAGTCAGCTCCCGGACTGAAGAGATAATTGATGGAAGTAACTGGAAAGATTCTTTTGTTTGTCCGGGGTTAAAAGGCCATCTGGGCTGCTGTATTCAGTCTCCATCACCCAGAAAGCACATGTCTTGAGAGGGTACTAGACTGGACTTTATTTCGTTCACAGAATACCCCAGGCATCTTAGCACTGCTATGACATATTCCAAATGCTGTAGAAGGTCTTCCTTTCTTGAGCCAGAGTCAGGCAGTCGTCCAAGTAAGGATAGATTTGTATTCCTTTAGCCTGAAGTGTTATCACTGGAGCCAGAACCTTTGTGAATACTCTGGGCACAGTAGATAAGCCAAAGGGCAATGCAGAGAACTGATAATGAGAATTTCCAGCTCGAAAACTAGATACTTTCTGCAACTTAGTCTTATAGGCACATGAAGGTAAGCTTCCTTGAGATCTAAAGTTACCATCCAGTGATCTTTACCCAGCAGAGGTAAAAGCTGTTGGTAACGGCCAACATTATGAACTTGGGAATGTCCAGATAAGTGTTGAGGATAGATAAATCCAAAATTGGTCTCCACGTGTTCCCCTTCTTTGGTACTAGGAACAGTAGAATAAAATCCTAGGCCCCTTTCTGGCACAGGAACTGACTGAATGGCTCCTATTTGGAGTAACAGAGAAATTTGTTTATGAGCCCTGTTCTTTGTAGAGGAGGAATGTCTGGCATGCCTTTGAAAGGAGGCAAGGTATGGAAATAAAACCTGTAACCGTGTTGAATGATATCCAGAACCCCTCTGTCTTGGTTACTTAAACCCAATTTTCTTTGAAAAGAGACAGTCTTCCTCCTAGAGGTGCCGCCAGGCTAGAATGTACTGGCAGCTGAAAAGGCAGGTCATTGGTTCTGCTTACGAAAGGAGTGACCCCTGCGCTCACCAGAAGTCTGAGCAGGTGAACTCCCTGTCCCAGGCCTAAAAGAACCTTGAGCTCTGCCCTACCACGTCTAGACCTACCCCTAGACTGGGAATCATAAGCAGGATAAGTCCACCCTTAGTAAATTTCTACTAAACTTGGAGGCTGCACCTGCAAAAATCTTAACAGTTCGGACTGCATAGACTTAGCCTTGTCGTCCATTTTGTTTAAAACTGCTTCCACCGGCGAACCAAACAACACATCAGACTGTAAAGGAGCATCCATAATCCTTGTCTTAACATGCTCAGCTAAGTTCTGGTCTCTCAACCAGGCGTACCTAGAAGAACAGAACCAGTGGCAGCCACCCTCGAGGAGGCCTGTACAGCATCATAACCTCACTGCAATGAATGCTGTGCCAGTTGTTCTGAAACATGAACTAAATCCTGCATCTCTTACACTCAATACCTGCAGCCAGAGCATCCACCTTAGACTTCAATTGTGAAAGGAGATAATTCTGATATTTTAACATATGAAACTGACAATTCAACGCCTCATGGCTAAAGTGGAAGAAGTATACACTTTCTTTCCCCATCTATCCAAAGCCCTTGCCTCTTTATCAGGAGGAACAGGATTTTTAACCACAGAAGCCTTCACACCTTTAGGCCCCTGAGAGACAGTTTCTGGGTCCGCTTCTAGGACTCTTAAAAAGAAACTTGCCCCATGGGCTTCAGGCACCCTATAGTACCTATCCGGGGAAGTTTAACTGGTGCAGGAGGCAAAGAATCAGGATTTAGTGAAGCCTCTGCAAAACATCTTCTACAACATTCAGAACAGGAGGTATAGCTAAAGGCCTATGCTGGGGTAAAACAAGAATTCTCTAAGCCTCTTCCTGGAATCAGAGAAATCTTGACCTTCCCATTTAAAATGCTCCCTCATGGAATGCAGGGTCTCTGAAAAGAAAAATCTCAGGAGGCGGTTGAAGGAGTAGAATCATCCACATCAGAATCAGAATAAGGAGGATACTCCTGCAAGTCCTCAGCAGAAGACTCAGAAGCCTCCCAACAGTGCTCAAAACTCTCAAACTCAGGTTCCACCCTAGGCCTCTTATCAGGAGGAGGGGCATAGAACCTCTAATCATAGTAATCAAATCCTCTGCCATTTTTAGCATATGCTTTAGGCAAAGACCCTGAAACACTTGGGAGAAACCCCCACAGAAGCTAAAGTAGGCCTGCTCTTAAAGAAGCCTTGGCAACAGAAGCAGGCCCTCAACCACCTTAAGAAGAGAGGAAGAACAGCCACCTGAGAAGCCCCTTCAGCCTGGCCTACTTCCTGAAAGGACACATCCTGCAACAATAAAGTTTCTCCCTGAGACTCCAAAGAAACTCCTGGCAGAACCTCCGCTCCACTGAGTTTCTAAAGAACCGACGTCCGGGACTGTCGGTTCTTCCCCTAGGCTTCGCTGGGCTGCTTTGTCCTTGGCGCTTTTGGCGGGGCCGGAGCATCCGACGCATTTTATAATTACAACGCTTCCCAAACACTAACCTGGCACAGTCTAACCTTCTCTTAATAGTGCTTTGTTAAATTCAGCACAAGAGCGGCATCCAACAACGCGTGCTCAGGCCCAAAACAAGAATACACAAAGTATGGTAATCCCTATGAGGTATCTGTTTCCCACAAGAAATACAAGTTATTCACTTTTTCTGACATCCTGTTAAATACTGAGGCAAGAAAACCAAAATATTCCCAACGGGTACTAGCCAACTTTGATTCGGTCTGAAACTCTGACTTCAGAAACTTTCAGAACGCTAACCTGCACCGCAAAATTGCTTCTGCATCGGACCATGCGGCAAAAGACTGAGGATATGACGTTGGTCGCGACAGCACCCTGACTACCGACGCCAGTCTAACGCGCCGCGACCGACGCCAGCTATATACTTTGGTATTCGGGCCGACTGGACAGCGGACTACCCAATAGTTAGGACTGCAGCAATGTGGAATGAAGAACATCTGTTGGTATTTTAGCATATGGAACTGACAGTTTAAGGCCCTCATGGTTAAGGTAGCCGAGGTATATACCTTTTTTCCCCACCTTTCTAAGGATCTGGAATCTCTCGGAAAGTAATGGATTTTAGCAGTGGAGGCCTTAACTCCCTTGGGGCCCTGTGAGATGGTTTCTGGGTCAGCAGCATGGCTTTGTATAGAAATTGGTGTGAGTCAGAACCCTGTAGTACCTGTCAGGCTTAACTGAGCTGGAGGTAGAGAGTCCGGGGTTAAGGCAGGCCTCCGAGAAACAGTCACCAGGGCCTGTGCTGAGGTAGCAAGAGAAATTCCCTAAGCCTTTCTTGGAATCTGAATAATCTTGGCCTTCCCAGTGGAAGTGTTCCCTTAAGGTATGCAAAGTTTCCCAAATGAGTAATCCTTGGGGGGGATACAGAAGGGATGGACTCCTCCGCATCAGAGTCTTCAAAAGGGGAGTAAGAATGTTCCTGATCATCAGAGTGCTCTGAAATAATGGAGCCCTGATCAGAGGGGGGAGAATCTTCCTCCACTCTGGGCCTTTTGTCTGGTGGGGGCTGAGAACCTCTGATAAGAGTAATTAAATCCTCAGCCATTTTAGGCATCTGTTTCAGGGCATGGGGCCTGGAGATGGGCCCTGTGTAGCTTGTCTCTTAGAGTGCATGGTTGCTTTAGACTTAGTGAAAGCCTTGATGGAGAAAGAAGAGGAAGGTCTGAAGACACCTTGAGTGGAGGTGGACCTGTCCACATTCTGAGTTTCAACGCCTAGAGTGGCTTCAGTATCTGTAGTCGGGGTGTGGGCCGAGGAGCCTGCGACCTCGGGCACAGGAGACACCGCCAAAGAAGTGTCATCAGTAGTCAGGCTGTGGCCGCTGAGAACCAGACCACGTGTAGTCGGCTTTGGCTTGGTGTCGGTAGAGGCCGCGGACCTCATGTGTCGGTCCTTATCTTTGCGTTTTTTAGACAAAACTGGAGTCGGAGTATCCCACTACATAGCGCAATATAGGTTAAATGCTTTCCCAAAATAATGCTGGGCTAACTCACCGGACGCTAATGGTGCGCTTTGTTGAATGTAGCAAAAAAGCGACAGACCGAGACGTCGTGGTCTGGGCCTAAACAAGGTATACAGAGGGAATGGAAATCCTTATGCGGTATTTGCTTCCCACAAGAAATAGCTGCTACAATTATTAACTTTGGTTCTGACATCGGTCTGAGGCAAGAAAAGTTTCCCCAATGGGGTACTTTAGCTTTCAAGAAGACTTCGGTTTCCAAATTTCGTAATCTCAGGAGCTGGTCGACTGGCACTTGCGAACTGCTTCGCTTCACGCCGGGCACCGCGCGGCAAGAAAGACTGAAGAAAATGGTGGCTGGTTCCTTTATACCCCTGTCGCACTGACGTCAGGGAAGAAGCGACGACAACCGATGCCGGACCTAGACTTTGGAATTCAGCCAACCGAGGACCCGCCTGACGGCAGGAGAACCCATCTGTTATGACTGCAGCTGTATGCACGATGAGCATCCACGTCAGCCTTAACTCTTACTTTTAATACCTAACTAACTTAACCATTATCATTTTAAGCACTTTTCTTCAGATCTTAAATTGTTTCCCCATTAACCCATACCAATAACAATCCTTACATCTCTTGCAACTCCTACTGGTAGTCATATAACTCTGACCTCCTTATACCAATCCTGGCAGTTATAAGGGCCCTAATTTAACTAACTCTACAAAATGCTTAATACCACAGAGCTGCAGGTTTATCTTCCTCTCACCTGACCAGTCTGCTGACATTAGGCATTCTGAAGCAGTGTATACTGGAACTGTGTGTTATTTTTGATCTGATTGGTGATGTAATGTCCCTTGGACTGAGTCTAAAGATAGTCCAGTAGGATCAGTGTTCCAACCCAGTCAACACAAAAAACAAACAAATAAAATGTTTATCTGCAACCCACTATTCCTAGATTACTCCACCTCTGCCTCTGACAGATGCATTTACTTACTAGGTCTGGAGGTATTTTCCTATTCCCACCATTGTCTGTCAACAGTCTTGTATCAGTGCACCCAACACATGCTGAGGTAGTCATGAAATCCTTGCCTAAATCTTCCAGGCTCTCACAAACAAGACCACACCATCTAAACACCAACCTATACGTCCACCTACAGCTTCACATACTACTGCAACTACAGGCAATCATCTGTAAACCTGAGATTCTAACATCACACTGGCTTGTTTCACTTATTTATTGACTGCTTTTGTTTAACTCGATGGCTGCCATTTTTCAGCAAAGGCCCAGAAAGAAAAGCTCTACAATAAAATGAGTAAACAGTAAAACAATACATAGGTTCATAGGTTCATAGGTTCATACTAGGCTATCTGCCCGAGGGCATTTATAAGCCTAGCCCATAGTTTTGTGGCTTACGCCACCCCTTTAGTTTGGAGAAACTATGCCCATCATTTTGCTGTGCCTCTGTCGAGCAGTGACACTGAGGTAACCCCTGGGGTGTATCTGCGATCTCCCATCCATTGGTCAAGATTCCTCTTGAACAAGGCCAGCGAGGTGCTCTGCCTCACATAAACCGGATTTTGTTCTACGCATAGGGAGTCTTTGGGTGATGAATCTATCCCTCCAGCACGCCCTATTAATAATCGTGTCGAGGTTTAAGTCTCCGCCCTTGTGGCTCCCAGAGGATCTAGATTTTTGAGATGAAGCATGTTCATCAAATCTTGGGTTTGA
>NW_025052180.1:0-11132 GCF_019279795.1 Protopterus annectens | reverse complement strand
AGAAGCAGTACTGTGTGTGTGTGTGTGTGTGTGTGTGTGTGTGTGTGTGTGTGTGTGTGTGTGTGTGTGTACAGTGTAACACATCTAGAGAAAGCAGTACTGTGTGCCTGACCCTGTGTGTGTGTACAGTGTAACACATCTAGAGAAAGCAGTACTGTGTTTCTGACCCTGTGTGTGTGTACATACTTTTTAAGGACTCTGCTCTTTGCTAAACCCAGTTTGTAACACAGGATACAGGCAGACTCTTTATACTCACACACTTATCTTGTACTTGCTGTAAGGTGGATCACACTGAAGGTTACTTAATGTTGCAAACTATGCTGCAACGTCTGACAATTACATGTACAACCAATTCAACATAGGAAGTATACATGGAGAAAAGCTTGGGTAAGTTATTAGTGGCGCAAATGGTTGTAAACCAGTTCATATACATCCAGAAAATAAAGTAAAAGAAATATTATTGAACTTAAATTGAGAAAGTTATTTAGCTAGTACAAGGAAGCAAGGTTAAGAAGGGACGTGATGATTAGTGATCAACAGTATGGTTTCATGCCAGGAAAGAGCACTACAGATGCGATCTTTGCTCTGAGAGTGTTGATGGAGAAGTACAGAGAATGTCGGAAGGAGTTGCATTGTGTTTTTGTAGACTTAGAGAAAGCATATGACAGGGTGCCTAGAGAGGAGTTGTGGTATTGTATGAGGAAGTCAGGAGTGTCAGAAAAGTATGTAAGAGTGGTACAGGATATGTACGAGGGTAGTGTGACAGCGGTGAGGTCTGTGGTGGGAGTGATGGATGCATTTAAGCTGGAGGTGGGGTTACATCAAGGATCAGCTCTGAGCCCTTTCTTATTTGCAATGGTGATGGACAGGTTGACAGACGAGATCAGACAGAAGTCCCCGTGGACTATGATGTTTGCAGATGACACTGTGATCTGTAGTGAGAGTAGGGAACAGGTGGAGGAGACCATGGAGAGATGGAGATATGCTCTAGAGAGAAGAGGAATGAAGGTTAGCAGGACTAAGACAGAATATATGTGTGTGAATGAGAAGGAGGATAGAGGAATGGTGAGGATGCAAGGAGTAGAGGTGGCGAAGGTGGATGAGTTTAAATACTTGGGGTCAATAGTTCAGAGTAACGGTGAGTGTGGAAGAGAGATGAAGAAGAGAGTACAGGCAGGATGGAGTGGGTGGAGAAGAGTGTCAGGATTGATTTGTGACAGACAAGTACCTGTAAGAGTGAAAGGGAAGGTCTACAAGAGGGTAGTGAGACCAGCTATGTTATATGGGTTGGAGACAGTGGCATTGACAAAAAGGCAGGAGTTTTTTTGCTGGATGTGGCAGAATTGAAGATGTTAAGATTTGCACTGGGTGTGACGAGGATGGACACGATTAGGAATAAGTATATTAGAGGGTCAGCCCAGGTTGGAAGGTTTGGAGACAAAGCCAGAGATGCAAGATTACGTTGGTTTGGACATGTGCTGAGGAGGGATGCTGAGTATATTGGGAAAAAGATGCTAAGGATGAAGCTGCCAGGTAACAGGAAAAGAGGAAGGCCTAAGATAAGGTTTACAGATGTGGTGAGAGAGGACATGCAGGTGGTTGGTGTGACAGAGCAAGATGCAGAGGACAGGAAGATATGGAAATAGTTGATCTGCTGTGGCTACCCCTAATGGGAACAGCCGAAAGAAGATGATTTAGCTAGTATGAAACTAAAAACAACATGAATCATAAAATAATCTTTTTTTAAGAAAAAAAGGAAAGGAAGAAATGAAAAAAGAAATAAACAACAAAGACCCACGAAAGTACGTCAGTAGTTCCTTTGCAAATAAACAGAAGTCAAAGTTGGATGGAAAGTGGCTACAACACTAAATAAATCTGCTTTTTAAGGAAGCCCATCAGAAAGTCCTGCTTTCTTTGCCCTCTGCATTATTAAGGTAACAGTTATTCACACCCGCAGGGCTCCGATCATATGGAAGACTAATGGGGACGGAGCCACCCTCCAGTTACCGGTGCACTGGAGCTCAAGCAGCACCCTGTTTGCTGCACAAGGCCCCCTGGCACAGAGGGACCTGCTTTTATTGCAAGTTACACAGACAAGCCCAGCTAATGTATCTGTAATGTACATCCCAGCTGCGGATCTGGTGGGATCTGTTACACCAACCTACAAAAATACACACACTCACCTCAGCGGATGCATTGTTCTCAGTCATGGCTACAGCAGAGCAGTCCCACAGCTATTCCCTTCCTGGAACCCCCCCTCCCCTCATGGCCGGCCATTGCTGAGCTCATCTGCAAAGCTGGTAGCTCATGTCATGAGAAAATGTAGAGGAAGGGAAAAAGTGCTTCAGGATCCGAATTCACAGTGCAAGCAAAACTGCCCCAGTGGGCTTCAACCTGAGGTACAATCCCCCGAAATGTCAACAGTGAGTAGAGAGAGAAGAAACTAATGCGGGTAGGGCATGCGTGCATGCTGGGCATTTCAGGGTGAAACCGGGACAAATGCAGCTCTTACCTCATGGGTACGGACTTTGGATGGCCTTGCTCTCCCTTCCCGTGTTATTCTTCAGCAGTTGGGTGAAGATCCACAAATATAACCTAAAAAAGTGTGCTACTGTAGCACTCAGCCTGGGTGCTAGTGAAGGTCCTGCTAAAGCCAATATCCCGCCTCTATTATCATAATAACTTGCGGTTTAATCATCTGCTTAGAAGAGTTTATCTGATTTAAATAAAACAGACCCTCTTGGTATTAGGCAGCTGGACTTCTGCGTTCTGTTTGCTGAGCTATGCAAAAAGCTGCACCAGGGCAACTTAGGGCTAACCCATACAGGGCAAACACAAATAATATGCACACATGAATTTAACACAAACAATACTCACACATGCATTCTGCAAAAATAATATGCACACACGTACTTAACACAAACAATAGGCCCATATGCATTTAACACAAATAATATGCACACACGTATTTAACACAAATAATATGCACACACGCATTTAACACAAACAATAGGTCCACATACATTTAACACAAATAATGTGCACACAGGCATCTAACACTAACAATAGGTCCACATGCATTTAACACACATGCATTTAACACAAATAATGTGCACACATGCATTTAACACAAACAATAGACCCCCACGCATTTGACACAAGTAATAGGAACACAAGCATTAACAAATACTATGCACAAATGCATAGATGAGATAATGCACAGCAAACCGACGTGTTATGTTATGCTGCTGGAAAGTTGCACAATGGATGACTTAGTATCACTTCCTTCATGCTTGCTAAGGAGGATGGCAGTTAATTTTAACTCCATTCTTATCTGATTATCTTTGTCTTATAAATTATGATTATCTAGTCCAAAAGCAACTGTTTGAAGGACATCCAAAAACTGAAAACTCAAAAAACTGTTTGATGCCCAAACAAGTAGTAGTCACACCATAAGCTTCACTCATAAACCAAGAAACGAATATATAATTCCACAAATTTATTAGTTAAGTGCTTTCTTCCCCTGACCTTCGGGGACTTCATCAGAACTAAATTCCCATACAAGTCAACCCTTTTATACAAATTAATAAGAACAGTTAATTGAATGATTAAATAAGTGAATAAATGGTTAATAAATATTACATTATAGATAAAAAAATGTATTTTTTTTTAAAAATGTTGTAAACAGTACATAACCTGTTGTCAAAAACGTTTAAAACATTCAAAAGGTTAGCACTTTTTTCTTTAATACAGGCAGTAAAGACAAATAATTGTTTAATCCTGGTTTTACTAAGGCATTTAACTTAACAATCCAATAAAATTCCCTCAAATCCACATCCAGTTCCCACCAACTACCTCTTGGGTTGCATTTAATCATTTCAAGAATGCCAAACATGAATTTTGTATACCCTTGACAGGTCAATGAATGTTTAAAAAGAGCATTGTTTGTGTTACCTTTAGCAATAGCATACAAGTGCTCATATATCCTTGTACGGAATTTTCTCTCTGTTTTAGTAATGTAATAATATAAACATGTTTGGCAAATAGCAACATAGATGATCCCTTTTGTGTCCCAGTTACCTTTCTGCAACAAAATGCCCTTCCTGTTGCCCCCTATTTGTACCATATCTTGGTTCAACTCAAACGGGCATTGGTTACAATGACCACACTTGGTCGTTCCTTTCATAGACATAGTCCTGGGTATAATAAAGTGTTCAATCAAAAATATAAAAGGGTTGACTTGTAGGGGAATTTAGTTCTGATGAAGTCCCCGAAGGTCAGGGGAAGAAAGCGCTTAACTAATAAATTTATGGAATTATATACTCGTTTCTTGGTTTATGAGTGAAGCTTATGATGTGACTACTACTCATTTCGGCATCAAACAGTTTTTTGAGTTTTAAATTATGATTATCTGGCAGAAAACAACAGAACACTGAGGGGGTGAGTTGCTAACGTACATAACTGTCCAGAATTTTACAGAGCGTACTTTAGTTTGCATCACATTTTGTCCTGTGCACTCTTATTTTTAATTGTATTTATTTATGCTTAATCACTAAGGATTTCAAACCATCAATCCTGCCAGACATTAATAGTTTTACGCTTATTAAACAGAAAATGCATGTCGATGCAGAACCTGTACTATTAACTTTTCAGATTAATTAGAATAATATTTAAACGTATCCCTGATTTTGAGCCTTTGTCTCCCATTATTTTTGGATTTATCCAGAAGTACTCGAGCAAAAGTTAATAAAGTGTGGCTGCTAACAAGTTCTCTTCTGTAGAATTTGGTTCGATTCCCTTAATTTCCACTTGCATGTCCTACCTGTTTTGACCAAACTAGACTATCTCTGAAATAAGGCAGTTTATGGTTAGCGTTTTACTTAAAAGACTCAGTCTGTGAGCTGTTAAGTAGCAAAGTTTCCCAAGCTGAACGAATAATTTACCAGTGGAGAAAGGTGCGGTACAAAAAAAAAAAAAAAAAAAAAACAGCAGAAGGTATACTATCCTATTTGGCATAGCTCTCAACCGTTTACCTCCAGAATTAGGAATGAAGCAAACATAGTTAGGTAAATATATGTATCAAATAGACTGGCAGTTAGTATGGAGTGTCGAACCTGTGAGCTGTAGCTCCTGGCATACAGAGTTTGATTCCCTGAGCTCTTATTTGCCTACTGTGTAACTCTGAGCAAGTCACTTAACTAAACATTCTTCACAGAACGTCCCTGAAAAGGGACTGTGTGTCCAGTGGGTCTACCTGGTTAACAAGTGGTTACTATTAGTTAAGGGCTTTTTTATTATTTAAATATGGTTTAATAGCATTTAGCACAAAATAACTAACATTACATTTGGGACACATTGATATTATTAACATGGAAAAATAATAGAAAATAAAAGGGATAAACTCTGCTTTATGTGGATGGAGCTTATTCCATAGTGTGGTGATCCTGTGAGACACATACTGGTCTCTCCAGCATGTTCTATTTATGTCACAGTCAAAGTTCTGGTTCTTGGATCTAGTGTTTCTGGTACTGTTTGTTTTGCAGATGTGCAAG
Organism: Protopterus annectens; assembly: GCF_019279795.1. NCBI lineage: Eukaryota > Metazoa > Chordata > Ceratodontiformes > Protopteridae > Protopterus > Protopterus annectens. The sequence goes on along the minus strand of NW_025052180.1, from coordinate 5,580 downwards.
AGATCCATTGAGCTCGATCTGAGGATTCCTTTAATGCCAGGCATAGATTGCCTCTCAGTAACCTGTAGGAGAATGAGTAGAGAGTCAGGGCCTTAAGGCAATCTGTGTAGTACAGGCTATTCATACCCTGGATTCTTCTGGTGAGGAACCTTTGAGGGTTTTCCACTGTTGCATGTGCCTGGTTAAGTACATACTAAAGGGGGCCTTGAACTCAATGATGGGTCTGATAAGGCCTGAGTAAAGTGATGCTATTACTTCCTTGGATCTAGGCGTCATATCTCTACCTATAAGTTGGGTGGCATAGAATGATTTTCTTACTATCTTGGCTACTGTAACCCACAAAAGTCAACCCCCACCCCTGTCAATCTAAGTTTTGCTGCCATAAATATTAGAAGTACAAGAAATAAAACTGCTGAACCGTATGCCTGGATTATCCATCGTAAACGTGACATTCTCAGTGTAACCGAAACGTGACTTAAACCCAGCACAAATAACTCAGAAATTATTACACTCCTGGCTATAATATCATCCATAATGACTGTGTTAAGAGGAAAGGTGGTGGTATCGCTTTAATATTTCCCAACTACCACCACATTTCCCCTTACAACAAACCAATAATAAAATTCAGTTCGGCAGAGCTTCGTATAACTTTCTTGAAATTAAACAATTACAAACAAATATGTACTACTGTCCCCTGCTTCCCTCCTGGCGATAATACAGCTAGACTGGAAGATATCCTACATTGGATATCCATAACAATTCTACAAGAAAAAATACTACTAGGTCATGTGAATGTCAATTGGTTGGACATAAACTCTAACTCCCCAACATCTAGTGTAAAATTTGGTTTCACACAACTAATTAATAGTCCCATACATTATAACAAAACATCAAATTCCCTATTGTAGGTTCATAGGTTGGTACTAGGCTATCGGCCCTAGGGCCTATACAAGTCTAGCCATAACAATTCCTTGGCTATTTCTTCCCACAGTATTTACTTCCCTGGACCCCTGTCTAGCAGGGTGACTGATGTGATCCCTGGGGTGAATTTCCTATCTCCCATCCAATCATCAAGGTTCCTTTTGATGAGGGCCAAAGAGGCTCTCTGTTTGACATGTATGGGCAGTCTGTTCCAGAGTCTTGGGAGTCTCTGTGTCAGGAAACTATCCCTCCAGCATGTTTTTTTCATTGCAATGAAAAGGTTTAGATCCCTGGAGTGTGTGTCTCTGAGGGATTGGGATTTCTTTAAGTGTAGCATGTCCAGCAGCTCTGGGTTTGACATGGCCTTGTATGTTAAGCAGGGATCGCCTCTGAGTAGACGATATGCAACAGAATATAGGTGGAGTTTTTTTTAGACAGTCAGCATAGGGCATCTGCTTTAGGCCTATGATTCTTATAGTGAGGTATTTCTGTGGCCTTTCTAGTTGTTTCAGATGTCTTGAGAGGTGCATACCAAATGGGGTGTTGTATTCTATAATGGGTCTAATGAGAGATGAGTACAGTGGGACAATGACCTCCTTTTTCTGGATGAAAAGCCCTTAGTGATGAGGTGTGCCACATAGAAGGATTTCCTGACTGTTGTGGCGATGTGGTTCTTGAAGGTGAGACCAGTGTCCACGTGTGTCCCCAAGTCTCTTATCACACTTTTGGTGTTTAGTGTACTGCCACCTATGAGGTAATTCATGGGTACATGTTTTTTCCCAAAGGGGAAAACTATACATTTCTTGTCATTGAGCTTGAACCCATGGCTCTGGCACCAAGTATCTGTTTCTGTAAGGCCCTTTTGTAGAATATCCACATCATTTGGAGATTTTATAATGGCTCCCAGTTTGCAGTCATCTGCGAACTTTGTTAGCCAGAGTCCATTAGGGTTGGTCTGTACTTCAGAGAAGTAGATGCCAAACAAGAGTGGTTCCAGGACTGAACCCAGAGGTACTCCACTTGTCACTTGTCTGGAGCTGGATTTGAAGTTGGCTACTTTTACAGTGTGGGTTTTGTCAGTAAGCCAGTTGGCAACTCATCAAGTGACGTAGGGATTAATGCCCAGCTTAGCAAGTTTATCTATGATTCCAGAGTGGGGGATGGTGTTGAAGGTCTTGGCAAAGTCCAAATAGGCTGTGTGGACCACCTTACCCTTGTCCACACCTCTGAAGACTGATTCAAAGAAGTCAATCATGTTCAGGAGACAAGATCAGCCCTTCACAAACCCAAACTGGATGGGGTCTGGTGTTTGAAGGTTGCCGATGTCTTAGTTTAGAAGTTCCATTATTATTCTATTAGGCTGGTATCAAAGCCTAATACATTCACCACCACAAGTACAATGTCTGGCTGTGTCAGTAATCATCTTCCAATATATACAACTTGATTACATGTGTAGATCTGCAGTTGTAGGACTGCATACATATCTGCTGACCTCACAAGACCCAAACATAATGAAAGTTTTAAAACATGAGGAGAATAAGTCTAAGATGACTTTGCTGCTTTGTTTAGCATAATCATATCAGCATCAAGCGAGAATGGAAATCAAATCGGAAGTAGATAAAAATCAAATGTGCCACAAAACAAATGGAAGAACATAAGGTAAAGGAGCAGATGAGAAGGCAAGAAATGTGGAAAATGCATAAATATAGTTGCAAGTATAGAAAACTGTTGTAACAACCTCATGTTGATCAGAATCAAACACAGGAAGGGTTAAGGAGAGATGAATTTAAACTAAAAGATGAAAGATTAATATTGGGGGCCCAAGATAGAGGGCTACGTACACATTGGTTTACAAAGTCCATTGAACATGTGGGAGAAACAGAAGAATGCAGTTTTTTTTTAAAACATAACTGGAAACAGTTTCATATCTTTTTTTGCTGGGTGTGATACACTAATGGCAGAAGAACTGTATACCAAAAGGCATAATAATGTGGCAAGAATGTTGCATTGGAGATTGTTCAAACATTATAAAATTGAAGTAGCTGAAAAACATTGGAAACATAAACCACAGTGCGTTATAGAGAATGATGAAGTTTATTTCACATGGGATCACCCACTGTCAACAGTTCAAAAAATAGATGAGAGAAAACCAGATACAGTAGTACATGAAAAGGAGACAAAAGTAGCATCCATCATTGAAATTGCTACACCCACAGACTAGAGTGTCTCACATACAGAGAGACACAAAGTAATAAAATATCAGGATTTACAGGCAGAAACTAGGTCAATGTATAAAAAGGATACCCAGACAGTTCCTATAGTAGTAGGACCAATGGGTCTTATAAAAAAGAATTTATAGTCATACTTAGATATGTTACAGATACATGTAAATTCATATAAATTGCAGAAAGAGTCAATTTGGGACGCATGGCGGGTGCTGCAAGGAGCACTTCTGGCTGGCATCAAAGATTAAAACAATACTAAGTTCATGAACTTTAATCATACTTTGACTTAGGAATGGGGTCCATTCCCATCATGATATTAGAAACCCAAAAGACTTGAAGAAATTAAACCAGACATCTCATACATCTCTTAAACAGCATGTTAATAAAACAACATGTAACCTTTCCAAGTTTAACCCAAAATTGTTCATTACTGTGACAAAGGGGGGATACTGCCATCTCAGCTATCAGGTATTTTGTAAAGACTTATATATCATTTGTGAATATCAACATGATTTATATAGAAGTGTGACAAAGGGAGATACTGCCAGCACAGCTATCTGGAATTTTATAAATAATGATATGTCATTGGTGAATATTGAAATAATTTGTGTAAGATGCTTGTGTTACAGCTGTATGTGTATATCAAACTGCTGGTACAGAAGTGTGTGTTGAAAAGGGTTTGTAAAGTACTGAGCTTAAAAATGTAACCACAGTGTACCCTAATGGAAAAGAATAGAAATGTACCTGCACTATTGTAACTGTTCAAATGTATATATGTTAACAGTGGCAACTGGGACACAGGAGATTCACTTCAGAAAAATAGCTAAAATTAAATTACTTTATGGCCAGCCCATAAAAAGATGTTATCTTTCAGTTTCAGTGCAGTAACAGACACAATCCCCCGGATTTACTACTCTGCACGGAAGTGACCGTTTAGGAGCAGGACGGCAGGGTGCCATGCATATTAATGAGGCACACTGTCCAAGCTCCTAGGCTTACACGGAGTGTGTAAGAGTGCAGGGGGCGTGTCTGAAAGCAGAGTTCTCAGATTAAACACGCCCCCGCAATGTAAAACAGCAGAAAGGGTTATGCCATGAGCAAGACCGCTCACTGGTGACCGCATATCCCCACCAACAGTCCCCCTTATGTATAACAGCAACAGAATGTATAAATAAAGTGAAGAAACCCTTTTTTTTTTTTTAAAAACTCCGATTACAGCTAACCGTAGGTGCACGGGTGTGCCCATCGCTTAACTACGGTTAAAGCAGCTTAAAAGGCTGAAGAGGATAACAAGGAAGACATATGCAAATGAAGCCACATAGCAATAGTGTAGTGGGCAGAGCATTCGCCTTATGAGCAGGCATTCCCGGTTTGAGTCCCACTTCAGCATATTCCATTTTACATGGCAAAGCACATTATGACCTATATTTTTGTTGCATAACCCACTAAATAACATATATTTGTGAACTGGAGTACTGCAGTAAATGCACATGTGAGGTGTCAGTGTCATAATGAATAAGGCACTAGTAAACAGGTTTAAGCACAAATAAGCAGTAGTAAGCATATTTAAGCACTATGGGTGGAACAAGTGCACGTCTCCAGTTCTGAGGAGTCTCCTCTTACTTTAATGACCTGGTGAATAACAAATGCAATCATTTGTAAGTGAAGTGCTGAAGTGTTCTCAGGTCATTGTTACTAATTCTATTTTATTCCTGTCCTTTGTGTCCAATGTGTGCATATTTATCTTTCAAAATAATGTAATGTAATTTAATTTCAGGATCTGAAGTTTAACAGAATGCTATTAGTACACCTTTTCACTACCTTTGTGGAACCAAAACTGTTTTGCATAAGATTTTGTAAATGCATATATAATCTGTTGTGTTAGTTTATAGGTTTTCAGTCCTACCACATCTTTGTGTATATGTGTGTGCATGTGTGTATGTATACATATATATATATATATATATATATATATATATATATATATATATATATATATATATATAGAGAGAGAGAGAGAGAGAGGTTTACTATCAAAATATTGGAAATCAAAATAATTTTCCACCTTTTGATTGAATCAGTTTGCCAAAATTGGTATTAATGAATTACCAGAATTTTGGAAATGGTAACATGGAACTGACATTAGAACACCGGAAGTTTCAATGTCGAAAGTCTGTGTTACCGGTAACATTTTTGCAAGGGGCCAAGCCCTCCTGCACCCACCCACTTACATATTCTATATTCCAACTTTGAGACACACTACAGTGAAAAAAGGGTACATTTCCCAATCCCCACTCTAGTGCGATCTGTTATCAGAACTTTGATTCTACATTAGCGAATGCACACTACCATTCGCTACTGTGGAGTCAAACGGTTTTCAGATCAGCATTATAAAAACTTGAAAACTGCAAGTGCCAATCAAAAATTTGATAGC
>NW_025052179.1:0-12189 GCF_019279795.1 Protopterus annectens | reverse complement strand
GCTGAGGAGGGCATCAAGTGCCTGCATCTTGAGATTTAGACTTCTGGTGTTGAGCAGCGGCCGCATAGTTTTTCATTTTGTTTTCTAAGGAGGTGGGTTTGTCTTTTGAGCACTATGCCTAAAAGGCACTCATGGGGTGGTACCTTGGCCAATATCCGGAAGCCCAGTGGTGACAGGTGTAGCCATCCCGCTGCGAAACAGGCGTGGCCTTGTCCAAACATGTCATCCCAGGCAGACAGACATTGGATCCCCTTAGAATGACAATTGGGTACTTGATGCGCATTGGTGTTAAAACTGATCATCTTGTCTTCTTTGTATTGTGATATCATTTCTTGGTGAGGGCAAGATGCTGCTCAGGGTCAAGGGTCATACCAGCCTGGGCTACATAATCGGAGAGCTCCTCTATGTTCTCTTTTCATGTGAGTCCAGGGAGGGGTACATTCTCAGGTCAAGTCACACCAGCATGGACAATGACGGAGTCATATTTGTACTCCTGCATTGGAGTGAAACTTGAGTGCGTGTATGTTATGTGGCGGATCCTAGCTCCCCGGTATAGACAGCTCTACATCCACCTTCTCCTTGTTCAGCCTGGTCAGCGGGACATCAGGTAGTGTCCTGACTATAAAGCCACCTATTACTAGTGTATCAGGCAAGGTGTTGGGCCTGGCGGGCTGTGATTGGTTGACACACTGATTTTTTGGAAGTATGTGTTGCATGTGTTTTGTTTTGAGGTGGTGGATTTTTGGATGTCTGCTTTGGGAGCCTCTGTTGTTTTGGTAAGTTTTTTATTAGAGCCTCCGAAAGAAGTGTCTTTGTGTTTTATGTGTTTGGTTTGGGCCGGTTGTGGTAGGTCTATGTGTGGGACTGGGATTGTTGTGTGTGTGGCTGCCATCTCCTCCTGTCTGGTCATGTGCTAGCCCTGAGTTGAGAGGAGTTCAGCCTCCAGTTTGGCTATATAGTTGCATCTCTCACATGTATTTGTGTTTGTTGGGAGGGGAGGAGGAGGGTTGTCTGTGTACATGAGACAATTGTAGCATTGTCTCAAGATAAATCCAGATTGACCAGCTGAATTGGAGATCTTAAAGCCAGCAGTAATCTACCACTCGACATGCTAGAGACAGTATAAGGGAGTGCTGTACCTTACAGGGAAGTGGATATCCACAGGGAATTGGTGAAGTAGATGTAGTGCTTTACTTAGTACAAGAGTGCTTACTTAGTAGAGAAGTATTGAGGAACAAGTGCTAGGTTTATAATATGAGTAGAGTGAGTCTGGTTATACTAGAGTAGATCTTGGTAGGGCCAGAAAAGTTTAACCGCGGTAGCTGCGCTATGCACTAACCGCTGCTAGAGCCAGCGGATTTTAAACAGTGACGCATGCAAAGGTGGGTAGAAATGGTCCCAAAACAACCCAATTACTACAGCTTCTTGTGCTGGGAGGTCACTCTCCCACAGGGACAGGTAGGCTGCTCAAGGCTCCTCACTCCCACTGGTGAGCAAAGAAACTTCCTTCTATCCAAGTAAGGTAATGGAGAACACAGGAACTACACCACAGCCGAGAATACAGCAATGGCTGTAAACTGGTCTAAACTAGTCGAGGAGCGGCAGGAAAAACAGGGATTATTTTTTTTTTGTTTTGGTAGAAACACACACAGAAAATGCAGAAACAGTGATAAATTATTACACAGGCTAGCACACTTTAGTGGGCAGCCTCCACAGTTAAATTAAACAAACAAACAAACTTTCTCGATCAAATTCCCGACTAAAAATGTAACTTTAAGTGCAGATTTTAAATAATGCAGCAAACAGTTAAAAAACAGTTTAAGCTAGTTCAGGTAAGCTACAGAAGCTATCCAGAAGTGAAAAAGCAAAAGATACTTAAATCCAGAAAGTAGTCGCTTTTCTGAGTTCCCTGCTGCTAGGACCACTCTGCAGAACCACGAGGAGCTTGTCTGAGCAGTATCTTTAAAATATGACTCATTCATAGGGTAGTACTAAATGGGGTTAACTGCTCCTTTGCTAAGCGAAAGCCACTTTAAGCCTAGCCAATTATCCCTTGTGAGACTCAAACCCTGCACCTTGTGTTTGTAAGGCAAACACCTTAACTATTACGCCACCCTCCCAACCCCAGATTTCTGCTCTTCTACAAACAAAAGAGTTCCTGCTGCTCAGGTCCTGAAAGTATTAGGCATGTTGGCAGCTACCCTGATCGCCATGTCCCCTAGGAGAATGTACATGAGGATCCTCCAGTGGCTACTCTTCAAGACAGTGGTCTTACTCAATCGGCTACCGCTTGTGCTGATTTATTAAACATCCTGCTCACGGAGTCTTGCAGTAAGCTGGATCTTCAATGGTGGATGAACAGCCACAAGCTTACGATATAGGCTGCCCATCTGCAGCCTCCCCCCATAGCCACAGTGACCACGGACGCTTTCCTGTGTGATAGGTGTGGGACTTTCAAGTCAGGAGAACAGTTCATGGCAGTGGCTCTCGAAAATAGGAGTACAACCTGCAAAGCATCAATGTCCTGGAGTTGAGAGCAGTGTTCCCCATGCTGGCAACACTTTCACGACTACTTACCTCCGGAACAGTTGCAATTCAGACAGACAACATGTCAGTGGTCTGGCAATTTAAACAAACAAGGAGGAGCCAGGTCTTACCTCCCTTGGTGCAGAGAGGCCCTGAGAATCTGGCAGCAATGGGCTGTGTCCACCGGACGCTTTCTCATAAGCAACGCATTAATCCCTTGGACATCCAACGTATTACGACAGACAGGCTGAGCAGAGCCATCCTGTTACCTCACAGAGTGGTCCCTCAAAAATTAAGTAGCTTGAAAGGATTTTCTCCGTGAGATAGGGCTAGCCTTGCTGCAGCCTTTTGCATCCCCCTGAATGCCAAATGCAGAAGCTTATTTCACCTTTACTTCCCCTCCGGGAGCCACCCCCAGGGACGACTTGTGCATGATTGGCCCCAGGTCCTATATGCTTTTCCTCCTGTTCCACTAATCTTGAAATTTCTGCAGAAAGCCAAAGGTCTGGAAAGGACGGGATCATCTTGATAGCACCATTCTGGCCTTGACAAATCTGGTTCCCTTCTGTTAAGCTTACCAAATAGAGAGGAACCTTGACTCTGGACCCAGTGCCAGACCTTCTGACCCACTCGCCAGGGAGTTCTTCACCCCTCTCTTTCATCCCTCAAATTGACAGACATGGCTGCTACACTTACCAGCTTAGACAGGTCCAAGATCTCATGTCTCCAGTGCAGTACAACATATTTTGATCTCTTCCCACAGAAGCTCCACTAGAAAATTATACAAGAGCAAATGGAAACATTTCATGTTGGGCTTCCAAACAAGGTATTGATCCCTTGGTTGCTCCTATTCATAAGGTTCCTTAGATTTTCAATCTGTTCTTTTCATCAAGGGGCTTCCAACATCCAATTACAATGGTGTAACAGCTGGCTGCCATATCTAATTTTCATGTGGGTGAAGGGGCTCTACAATTATGTCTCCTAGACTTTGTAGGGCTTTCATGAAGGGAACTTATCTCCCACCACCCATTCAAGTCCGGTTTTTCCTTGAACTTAAATCTAATGCTATCTCAGCTCATGTTATCACCCTTTGAACCAGCCTCCTCATGCCCACTTAAATATCTTTCCTGGAAAACCCTGTTTCTTGGTTGCAATCACTTCAGCTCTCCTCGCAGGAGTCTCAGAGCTGGCAACACTCCGTCAATTAGACCTCCATTGATCTAATCTTCATCCAGACAGGGTCTCCTTGCATACTAATCCGATCCTTTCTACCAAAAGTCTGCTTAGAATCTAATCTAATCAGTCCATAGAACTTCCCTACCTTTTTTCAGGCACCATACCAATAAATTGGAATACATGTTACACAAATTGGACGTGCACAGACAGCTGAGATTCTACCTGACAGGACAAAAGAATTCGGAAATCGGATCAACTTTTGCTTCTCGCATGGATAATAAGAAAGAACTTGCAGTATCAAAAATCACATTATCCAAATGGCTTTCGGACTGCATATAAACTTTGTTTATTCATCTTCCAATCAGTCTATTCCGCCAAAGCTAAAGCTCATTCTACTAGAGCTGTTTCTACTTCCCTAGCCCATGCTGCTCGCTTACACCGATAGATACCACTTTGTGCAGCTGCTACCTGGGCAAAACTCTCTCATACCTTTATCACTCATTACAAAGTGGAGACAGGGCCTCCAGGGACAGGGCTTCCTTTGGTTCCACTGTTCTCAGGAATGTTCTCAGCTGAGCCACCCGGGTTTAGGTGCTAGGACTACGCCACCATGTGTAGAGCACAAACGGTGCGTAGATCGAACAACTTCTACATAAAAAGTTTATGTGTTCTTACCATAACGTTTCCATGGAGTTGTTCATCTCGCTTTGTTCTTACATTCCCCGCCTCCTTCCCTCCATGTTCTGGAAGAACAGGTACCGACTGGTTGGCTGGTTGTCTTTCTCATGGTCCCCTTAGACTGACTGTCTCCTAGGTGTACATATACGCGGCATAGCATGTGTATGAATACGTATGCATGTGTAAGAGAATATGTCTTCTTTTGTCTGGTTTTCTTAGCAAACTAGATCTGAGGGTTAGCAGGAGAGGATCATGAGATAGGGACTGTGCCTCGAGCTTCTCTTAGACGCAGAGCTTGAATGTGGAGCGCTGGACCTTCGGAGCCGAGGGATCGCCCAAATCGAACCGTGTGTAAGAACAAAGGCGGTAGATGAACAACTCACATGGAACGCGTTATGGTGTGAACATAACTTCTTTTTTTATTTATTTATTTTTATTTTTGCTTTACACACACATTTTGCTGACCGGGCTAGTCTAACAGGATATATGTCCATTTTCAGTAGAGGCCCGGGGAGATAAGCTCCGAGGAAACAACCAAAATCACATATAGAAAAATGAATGTAAACAATGAGCATTGCAGGTGCAGTACAGAGAATAATCAAAGAGGTCATTTGTTCATAACATAGTGCAAAATATACAGATACAATTACTACAATACAAAATGTAGTTGTAATACATCATAAAGAAAAAGATGGCAGCTGAATTCTACACTATATTAGTATACAAGTGGTCATAAAGAAAAAGTAGGAGCTGAAATTATACAATATATTAGTAAAAGTAGTCTCCTTAATGAAATTCTGAAGATGTCAGTAATAGTATAGAAGGACAAGGTGAGTTGTTATTAAGAAAAGGAACTTGATTACTGAAAAGAGGAGGGTGGGTTGAACCAAGTAAGAAGAGCTAGTTGATCAGTCAGGTTTAGTACAGGGGCACAACCAGTGTGTTCTGAGGAAAAGCTTCAATTTGGTTTTAAAGATTGATATAGAGGGAAGAGAGGAAAGTTCGTTAGGAAGAAGGTTCCAGGATTTTCCAACAGTATTAGAAAAAAGAGAGTCCCCAGCCCTGTTGTTTGATTTACAAATATTTACAAGAAGTTTACGTGATGATTTAAGGCGGAGTCTTTGTAGATTGTTGTAGGGGTAAAATGAAGGTTTAAGATAGTGTAGGGAGCATTGGTAGGTTGGTAAAAGGGTTTCCATGGGCATGGTCAGTTGGTGGAATTTAAGCTGATTTTTGCTTGTAATTCAAGCCATCCTAGCTGCTTTAGATTAAAACAGTGGTGGGTTCTGAAAGGGTTACCCTGTAGCAAAGCTGGCTATGTTATTGTAGGAATTTTCCATTTTATTAAGGTTGTTTTTAGAGAGATTAGTATATATGGGTGAGGCATAGAGGAGAGTAGAAATTAGATGGGTGTGAGCAATAGTTATTCTAGCTGCAGGACAAAGGAAGGGTTTGATCCTGTAGAGAGAGTCTAATTTTCTATTAACAGATTTTAGAGTATTGTTAATATGGGTGTCGAAGTTAAAGTTGTTATCTATGGTGATACCTAGTAGTTTGGTAGTTGGATCTGGGGATATGAGAGTACCAATATTGGTTGTTACTGTGAAGTCTATTGGGGGGGACTTACAAGTAGGAGTAAAAAGGAGGAGTTTAGTTTTTTTGGGGTTCAGAAGGAGACAGCGCTGTGTAAACAATTGATGTTAAGTTGTCAATCTCGCCTTCATTCTTGCTTGATGGGTTCGGAGCCGATCCCTCGGCTCCGACTCGGCACTTGCTTTAGCTCGAGAACTCCTTTTACCAGCTCGAGGCAGCCCCATATCCCATGATGCAAGGCAGGAAGTACCCAGATCTCGTTTGCCGCTTCGCTTGGGAGGTCTTCTCTTTACCAGCTCCTGGTAAGTTGTTCACATTTGTGATATTTAAGCCCCTTTTTTTAGTTAAAACTAATTTTTTGATAGTTTAATTTTAAAAATTAACCTTTTTCTGACAGAAATCCCTGTCTCTTTTAATTTTTAGTCAGTCAATTTCCTATCCCATCCCCCTGTTAGGGTGTGTGTGTTGGTGTTTTTACTAAATACCTCTTGGTATTAATTTAATTTATTTTGACTGGTGTGTGTGTCTGTTGTGTTTAGGCACCATGTCTAAGGAGAGGGTTTCAGGTTTTAAGAAGTGTGACTCGTGCTGTCAGAAGATGTCTCTGACAGACAGTCACACTTCACACCTGTACTGTTTGGGCCCTCTCTTCACCTGCAGGACTCCTGTGCTATTTGTCACTCCTTCAGCCAGAGAGTCCTGCAGGAGAGATAATAAGTTGATTCTCAGGGGTCTTAAGCCGGAGGGCTCTCCCGGCCAAGTCGGCCCCACAAAATCAACTAAAACTGCCAAAGCCCAGGCTTCTGTTCCTAAGCCTGCGGCCTCGGCTCCGACTTCGTAGTAGAGTCGACTCGCTCCGCTGGAGCCGATTCTGATCCACAAAGCTTTGGCGCCGATGGCTATCGGTGCGAATCTGCTTTGATTACTGTGGTGTCGGCTCGGACCGTTCAGGCACCCATGTGGCACAGAGCATCTGTGTCGGCCCGATCGGCTCCGACACCGTTATTTTGCGTGGCTGTATCGGCCGGCTGGAGCCGATACTATCGACGTTCTGCGGCTCGAAATCGGTGCCGACATTGGTGGATCAGTAGTATCGGCCTCCGATGGCCCATTCCAGGAAGAGGTCGAGGTCTCCTTCCTTGGAGCCGATTTTCGCCCGCTTCTTCATCGGAGCGGAGCCATCGGAGCCGATCTTCAAGGTCATCCAGGTTGTCAGATCATGACCTAGAGAGAGTCAGTAGATTGCTCAAGTCACAGGTACTGGCCCAAATGCTACACAGTCCGTCTCAGCAGGCGACTGTTGGTCCACACCCCGTTATTGTTCCTCCTTGACTCTACCCCAGAGTTTGGAGTTGGAGTCTTCGGGCATGGTTACTGCTACGGCTGGAGGACGATACCTCCTTCTGTCCCTTCAGCCCCTACTCTTATCTCCTCTTCCTAGAGGGATTCGGTGGTCGGGCTTCCATGGTCTCCTCCGAGGGGGTGAGTGGCATCCGGACCCTTGTCCGAGCCTCGCTCTCTTCCCCTTTGGAGCCTCGGCCTTGTGAGCCTCGGCCCGACATCTGCCTCGAGACTTCCTTCGGTGGCCCCTGGAGTTCCTAGCTCTTCGGAGCTGGGTTCTCTGACCTGCCTGGGAGGGGAGCATTCGAGGTGATGAAGAGTTGCACTGGCCACTGGTATCAGTCAGCAGTCTCTTCCGTAGCTCCTCCCCCTATTGTACCCTGTTGACATCTCTGCCACTTCTCTTGCTACAGGACCCAGAGATCCTCCGCCTCAGGTTTCCCCCATTGAATTTCCCCTCTTCCGGGATTCTCCTGATGCTCGGGAGATCCTCCTAGGAAGAGGACTTGTAAGAGGAAGCTTTTCATGTAGACTCCTGAGTCTGTCACTTCGGATACTGACTTTGATGAGTCAGAGGGATCCCTAGATCCCTCTGAGGATGTCTCCTTCTCAGACATCCTAGAACTTCTGAAACAGAGGGGAACTGGCCCACCAACAATCCCTCTGAGGATGAGTCAGTATACCTAGAGGCGTTTGGATCTCGCCTCCACCTCCTGGGTGTCTCCGCCTTTCGACCCCCTTATGCAGGTTATTGCACGAAAAGGCGTGGACAGCTCCTGACTCTGTAGAGCCAGTCCCTAGGGAGGCCTTCTAAATTTATCACTGCCCCCTAGTGACAAACACCTTACCAAAGGTGTCCCTGCTGATGCCATGGTGGTGGCTGCGCCACCAAAAAGGAACTTGCAGATCCTTCCGTGACCGCCCATCCTCCTAATAAGGACTCTAGGACCATGGATAGGTAACGGCAAGCGGATGTTTTCCTCAGCGACCTTTGCTATGCGCGTCAGCTGAATTATCTTTGTCACTTCACCAGACTCCCAGAGAGATATCCTGAAGGAGCTGGGAGAAGTAGTTCAGATCCTACAGCTGCAGGGGCCTCAAGAAAAAGATTGCTTCAGCAGCTAGGAACCCTAAATTCCATTGCTAACTCCTCCATGCGGCTAATATCTTATGCTGCGGATGGATGCGAGTAGAGCCGCAAGAGGCACAGGCTGTGTGGCTCTTAGACGCCAAGCCTGGATGCGGCTATGTGATTTCCATGGATCCCTTTTTAAAAAGCGCCCTTCACAAATTCTCCCTTTGATGGGTCAGCTTTGTTTGGCCCTCAGGTGAAGGAGACCTTGACCAGGTGTGAGCAGGACGGCAAGACTCTTTCTGCTGTTGGAGTCTCGTTTTTCCACCCCCTTCTAGGCCTTATCCCAAAGGACAGAAGGGTGGGAAGATGTGGTTCAAAGAATCCCAAGAAGTCACGCCGATTCACGTGGGTCCAGTTTACCCTAGAGGCAGAGAGGGGTGTAACAACAACAGACGCCCGCCTAGAGGCAGAGAGGGGGTCCAAGAACCAGGGCAACAGGGAGTCTCTTCACCTGAGAAGCCCTTTCAGCATCCCTGAGGTGTTGTCTCCGGCTGTCCTCCTTGGAGGCAGGTCGGGAAGATTATCACTGCACCCAGAAGCCTGGCATTCCCTCACTCAAGACAGATGGGTACAGTCGATCATATCCAAGGGTTACATAATTCCTTCGTGAGGAAAGTCCCTTCCCCTCAAGTTCCCTTCCAGATGTACCACCCGTCTAAGGGACATTGCCAGAGTTAGAAATCGCAAAACTACTCCCCACAAGGGCCATTCAGCCAGTCACCATAGACCATTCAGAGCCCGAATCTACTTCAAGGTTCTTTTTGGTCCCCAAAAAGACGGGAGACTGGAGACCATTGATCTCAGCAGACTCAACAAGTCTGTCAGGAAGACAAGATTCAATGGTCACTCTTTCAGTCAATTCTGCCCTTCTTACAGAAGGACAACTGGATGTGCTCAATAGATCTTCAGGAGCGCGACTATCACATCAAAATTCACAGACGCCTCCAGGAGATTTCTCCGCTTTCGGCAGGGTCCAGTCATTTCCAGTTCAGAGCCCTGCCCTTTGGTCTCACTACAGCCCCCAGAGTGTTCACCAAAATGCATGGCAGTGGTCACACGGCTCACCTGAGACGTCAAGGATTCCAGGTGTTTCCTCGATCTCGACGACTCACTCCTGTCAGCCACCACCAGGCATCAGCTTATACAAGCTTGTGGGATTACACAATAGACCTTTGTTCTCATTTGGGCATCTCAGTCAACTTCGAAAAGTCATCCTTATACGCCCTGCCAGTCTATTACCTTCATAGGCTAAAACTTAAACACTGTTCGGATGTCAGCTACCCTTACAGAACAAAGAGTTTCAGACATTCAGACTATAAGTCAGGATCATTCTGGCCAGCAAGAAGGTACAGGCCAGAATGGTTCTAAAGGTATTAGGTCTCATGGCTGCGCCTATTACTCTTCTTCCCTGGCTCGATTCTACATGCCTCCTTCCAGTGGATGCTGTGCTCTACACAGTGGTCATACCAGCAACTCCCAATACGCGCGTCACCAGATTCTGGTGACACAAACATGCAAAGAACATCTTGCTTGGTGGATCACATCGCCTCAGGTTCACCAAGGCAGGTGCTTTGGTACCTCCTCCGTCCCCGATAGCCACTGTCACTTCTCATCACGGATGCCTCCCTCGATCGGGTGGGGAGGTCATTATCAGGGCAGGATGGTTCATGGGACGTGGCAATCGCTCGAAAGTACCATCTGCACATAAATGTCCTGGAGATGAGAGCAGTGCTTTAACGCTGGTGCAAGCCTCAATCGACTTTCTTCCCGTAGAGGACAATTGCAGTCCACACAGACAACATGTCTGTAGTTTGGTATATCAACAAACAGGGGCGGAACCAAGTCCTACCCCTTGTGTCGAGAAGCCTCAGACTATGGGCAATGGGCGATCATCTCCTCTCATCGGTTTCTGGTAGCAAATCTATATCCTGGGAAACCAACATTATAGCGGACAGATTGAGCAGAGCTATTCTCATGCCTCATTTAGTGGTCTCTCAAACAATCTGCCTAGTGGAAGAGATTTTTCTGGAATGGGGTCGTCCATGTTGCGTATCTTTTGCTACTCCCCAAAACAGCAAATGTCCAGACTTCTTCAGCCTCTTCCTCTATCAGGCCATCCCCCAGAGACGCTCTGGACCCAGGTTTGGCCTCCCAGGGACTTCTTTGCATGCCTTCCTCCATTTCCTCTGATCCTCAGTGGTGATCCAGAAAGCTACCGCTTTGAGAGCCAAATTGATTCTCATTGCCCCTTACTGGCCTCGACAAGTTTGGTTCCCGTTCCTCCATCGCCACCTTTTGGTGCAGCGGCGTGGCAGCATCTGGACCCAGTGCCAGATCCACTGATTCACCAATCCGGTCAGCTGCACCGGTCAATCCCTTCTCTCAACCCTCTACAGCATGGTTTGCTCCACTTCCTTCCTTTCTTTAGCCAGGCTTTCCTTTGATCTCTAAACCCAGTTAGAGATATCATGAAGTTGCTTTCACTAAAATCCTCTACCAGGAGGATTTATACAAGCAAATGGAGACGTTTTCTCTTATTGGGCTAAGGCCCAAAATATTGATCCTTTACCACTGCCCCTGTCCAGGCAGTTCTTGGACTTCTTAGCAGAGATTTTTCATGCAGGCTCCTCTTCCCTCAACAGTCAGAGTTCAGTTGGCTGCTATTTCTAATTTTCATGTCGGGATAGCAGGATCGCCATAATATTATGTCCCATAGGCTCTGCAGGGCCTTCTTGAAAGGAATTTTCCTACTAAAGCCTCCAATCAGGAATCCTCCTCCTCAGTGGGATCTAAATTTAGTGCTGACATCCTTGATTCTTCCCCCTTCGAGCCAGCTGTTTCTTGTTCCCTGGAAATATCTTCTTGGAAAACTTTATTCCTAGTGGCTATTACATCTGCCAGGAGGGTGTCTGAACTTCATGCTCTTCGGTTCGACCCCCTATTTGATTTTTCACAAAGACAGAGTATCTTTGAGAACTAATCCATCATTTTTACCTAAGGTCGCTTCAAAAATAATCTGAATCAATCCATTGATCTCCTCCGTATTTTTTCCTAACTATTCAGATAGAGAGCTGAACAAAAGCTACATTATCTTCTGACGCTCCACCGTCAGCTCAGATATTATTTGGGACAGAACAAAAAATTTAGAAAAATCTGATCAACTTTTTTGTCTCCTATGGATAATAAAAAGGCCTACCTGTTTCTAAAGTGACTTTGTCCAGATGGCTTTCTTCGTCATCACTTCGAAATTTATACTTGATCAGGGGGAAAAACAGCTGTGCTCAAAACCTAAAGCTTCACATTCAACTAGGGAGTTTAGCTACTTCTACAGCTTTTCAAGCTAGACTACCTTTGGACACTATTTGTGCAGCCGCCACTTCAGCCAATTCCTCACACCCTTTTGTTTCCCATTACAAATTGGACTTGGCCTCCAGGGACAGAGCCAGTTTTGGCTCTACAGTCCTCAAGAGTTTGTTCCACTTGAGCCACCCAGGATAGAGGTGCTAGGGACGCTGTCCCATCAAGCAAGAATGAAGGCGAGATTGACAACTTAACATTAAGAAGTTATGTATTATTAACCCCCCCCCCCTCCCAATTTTTAAAAATTTCTCCTTTGCCCTTCCTTTTTTTTGAACCTTTCCCTTTTTTCCTTTTTCCCCTTGGGCCTGGGGAAGGGGCCCCCCTTGGGGGAAATTTAAGAAACTGGGGGGGTTAAAAAAGCAAAAAAAACCAATTCAAGG
>NW_025052178.1:0-10950 GCF_019279795.1 Protopterus annectens | reverse complement strand
CATACGACACTAAATCTAAAATTTAGCAATCATAGAGCTACTAAATACAAAACTAGAAGTATGTAAATATAAAACTAAGAATAAAAAAGTGTAGAAATAGCAGCAATCCTGTAACATAAAAAAATGGTGAGATTAAAATGGTGTAAACCCCAAAGGGCTAAGACACTGTCAATGCTCTAGATTTGAGTACAGGCATCAATGATGCCTTCTCATTAAGGCCCTCCTTGGTCAGCTCTAAACCTCAAAATCCACTTCATCTCCCTTTTCTCAGTGCCATTCCTAATATTGCCTCCACAGGCAATGGGAGCAATAATGTCAATGACCATAAATTTGAAATAATGATCTGGACCTGCAGCCAAAACATGTGTGTCTAAAGCATTATTAGGGGATTGTACCTTGATGGCATATAGACTAATCCTGATATCAGGGAGGTTGCAGGAGATAAGCCGAGGTTCAGATATAAAAACAAATTGAACCTCAAGAGAATGCTATGTCAATCATTTGGCAAGCATGCATCCATTGATGATAAGAGTCTAGGTACTGTACCATGTGGTCAGTGTAATTCTTGTGAGTGTACAGAAACAAGTGAGCTGTTCGTGCATACCGATACAGGACGTCAGTATGTGTTCTCTTGTTTAGCCAATTGTACGACTTCTAATGTGGTCTATCTTGCGGTCTGTATGACCTGCAGCACATTTTTTATTGGTAAGATGAACAGGATGTTCAAGAATAGGATTAGGGAACATCTATATGCCATCAGGGTACAATCCCTTAATAATGCTTTAGCCAAACATGTTTTGGCTGCAGGTCCAGATCATTATTTTAAATTTATGTTCATTAACATCATTACTCCCATTGCCCATGGAGGCAGTATTAGGAATGGCACTGAGAAAAGGGAGATGAAGTGGATTCTGAGGTTTAGAGCTGACCAAGGGAGGGGCCTAAATGAGCAGACATCATTGAAGTCTATACTCAAATCTAGAGCGTTGAAAGTGGGCTGGATTTAAAAGCTTGCAGGAGTAGTGTAAGATGTCAAACAGGCAATATGTCTGCCATGCGATCCAGGAACAGCGGCAGGCTGCAGAGCTGCTAAAGCTACTCTTGCATGGACAGTGTCATGGTATGCAAATTACCTCATTTGCTGCTGAAAACTATGCAAATGAGGTAAATTTGCAATCCAGGAAACACTAACCTGTCCATGGAAGATTAGTGTTATATGCAGAAATGTACTCCGTTGGTAACAGAGTACCGTTCTGCAAATAGTTAAACAAAGCTATGACAGTTCCAAATAAAGGATGCATACAGTTGAAGAAGCATGCCAATGGCCAAATATAAGGCCATTGGCATTTACAAATGTTTAAAAATATAAAAATCTAACTTTTTTTCCCCCAATCTCCGATGTTTAAGCATAGTGCAGCACCGTGCAAATGTGCGGTGCTTTAAAAAACAAGAAAATAATATAAAAATAGCCAAAAATAGGCATTTTCACTAAAAAGCTTATTCTGCCATGCAGGTGAATGACAGGCTGAAGACAACATGGCCACTGAGTAGTGGTTGCTAAGGGGGGGAAGCTCAATGTGAGAGATGTAACCATGCATTAGTAGGCAATCCTATGCAAATGAGGATAAGGATAGTGAATCCCAATTTTCCCCAGCATGTGAGCCATGTCCTAAGAGGGTAAGAGTAGGAGTAGGTGAGTAGTAGAGTAGAATATAGGTGACATCATGAGGGGGTGTGTCAGAAAGGCTGTAAGGCTGTAAGCTAATTGGAGCACAGTGGTTTGTGTTTGCCCTGAATTGCTCATGATTGCAAGAGGCGTGCCTACAGTTGTCCTATTTGAAAACCTGAAACCAAAGGTGCACACTGTTAAAAGATTGGAAATTTCTTGCAAACATGCACACAGTGTATGCACTCTGTGGTGCCATGTGCGTGTTGCACTTGTTTGCATGGCTGCCGGGCAGGAACAGAAAGGCAAAAGGAAGGAAAAGAAGTAGTAGGAAGTTAACCAAGGAGAGCTAGCATAGCTGCCAGGTGAAATATATCAGAATCAGCCAATTACACAGGTAGCAGACTAGCCCAGCCCAGCACTTTAAACTCTGCAAACAGCATTTCCCCCTGTTTTTTCCCAAGAACTCTGCAACACTGCAGTATACAAACAGGGAAAGCTTAAAAAGCTTAAGTCAGACAAAATGTTAGGGGCTGCTCTTGCTGTCATAAACCAACATGTGCAAGGTGCTGAGGGTGGTGATGTTGTGAATGCTGCTTAGCAACCCACAGTGAGGAGATGGAAAATTTTACTGTAGACCCAGGGTAACCTACTGGGGGCTTGCGAGCTGGAATAGTGGAGCATGAGGTGGACAGCGACCTCACCACAACAATTGGAAGAGCTGTGCCGGCCACGCCTCACACACACAGAACCAGCAGAGACCATCAGTGGATATAAGAGTATATGTTGGCATAAGAGCCTAGCTACAGGGCTATTCCAAGACCAACTGGTGATATGAGGATTTCTGAGATATTAAAGCCAGGGTACTCACCCTGTTCCTGGATGCCATGTCAGCATGTGGTGACCGCATTATATTTCCCAATTCCCATAAGGGCACTGGCAACATGCATGTCTTTCCGCAAATGTAGAATACTGGCGGCGGAGGAGAGTGGTGCAGCCAGGGCACACTTGTATCATCAACACTACAGTGGCCGGGGTGGGGTCTACATCAACAAAAGGCTTGCCCTCCGTCGCTTCTATGGTTGTTAATGCGCGATGAGGCATAATAATGAATATTGTGCTGGCTGCCCTGAGCTATACAATTCCCATCTGGCATCTGATGCAGCTGTACTGCAATTTACCAATGAGACATCTGATGATACTGATGTGTGTACCACTGGAGCCATAGCTGATGACACCATCAGAAATGCACACACACCTGAACAATAACTCCATAATGAGGCACTGCGCAAAACAAAACTTTCCATTGACGTGTATTTGGGATGCTCAAGTCATGGCTCAGTGCCTGGACACATCTGGTGAAACCTTGCAGGGTATGGCCTTGTGCTACACAATATGATCCTGCAGGAAACAGCTGCAACAGGAACAGCATGGGGCAGAGATGACCAGGCAGCCCTCCCCACCATTGCCAGGCACCACTGCAGGCACAGCATGTGACTGGGAGGAGGAACAGCCTGAGCCTGGCCCAGTAGGCAGTGAGGTGTGCCCAGCAGTATGCACTGGCCCAGCAAGGGCGCGCCACGGCCAGCTAGGAACCCGAATGACACCTCTCTCTGACTTGCACATACAATTAAGGGATGCTAACTTGACACTACCTGTTTTCTAAACATGTGGCCAGGAGTGTATGTGCATCGACAGAGGCAGCCACACAGCACCACCTGAGGCATGGGTGCTTATTTTAAGCAATATAAAGCATAACTAACACATTTACCATTATTGAGCATATTTAAATGGTGGGCGTGGCTGCACCTGCCTAACCAGGGGGCAGTAATAGGACAGCGATGGGAGGGAGGCCAAAGTTGAGCAGCACGTTGAGCAAAGTTGATTGAGCAAGTCGAGATGGCTTACTCACACCTGCTTTACTGTTCCTTGTGATCAGGTCTGCCCAACAGAAAATAAAAGCTGCGGTAACAGGGCTCGAACTCAGGATACTGTGCACTTATAGTCACAATGTGAACCACTAAACATGACAGCAACAGCATTTCAATGGCACAGACCCCAACTTAAGTCACTCACACATATTATCAGTTGAGGGGTCACATACCTAACACTACCCGATGCGATCAACGGGAAAATTGTAGACAAGCGCAAACTAGCAAATGCTACTTATCGTACCCTCTGAAGGGGCATATATGGGTAACCTCCCCAGGCCTGTGCAGACAGATAACAGCAGGCCAGGCAGTGGCAGGCGTTATGGGTTGGATAGGCTATGAAGTCACAACCTGTATTGCATGTAATTGGAAGCTAAGGTCTCTTTGGTACGGTGGTGCATGCCTCAAACCAGTATGATGAGCAACAGTACAGACTGAAATGGGTACCTGACATAGCAGTGTGAGCCTAGCAAGTAATGGCAGAGTCGGGTGTACCCCTCACATCCTATGTACACCCACAGTAACCAACAGGTGTGCCCCAGGTAGAAATAGCACAAATAATATAGCTGTCCCCCTGTATGCTAAGAAATGTTGATAAGTCATGCAAATTGACTCATAACTGGAAGCCACAGGTACAGCGTGCTTCATGTCGATGAACAACACAGAAGCGAGCCCTGGTAAAAGCAGACTTGATTTTTCTGCCACACATATATAGTATATATATGCCCACCAGTGAGCATGCTCACATAAACAAATTTGGCAAATTTCAGTCGGCAACATACTGAGAAAGTTATGCACAGGTATGCTCACACTTAAACAAGCAGAAAAATGTCAGTCAACAACATGCAGAAAGGTCATACAGGGCATGCTTTCACGCAGCCATGTCTGAAAGGGTACAGCGATGAGCCGCACATATCTGGCGATTGCAGTTCACTCGAACTTGTCACTACTCACAATCACCGCGTGATATGAAAACAGGCCTTATATGCTTCTGGACCCCTGTTATAATCAAACTATGTACTACAAGTACTTAAGTTGTTCAAAGAAAGTGAAAATCAAAGAAGATCAATAAATCTCTGATCCATTATCATCAAAGAAAACAATGAGCATTCTAACATTATCAAGCCATGTTCTGGCAAAAACTTATTGTCAAGTCCACAGGGAACCATGAAGCTTTCTTTCATTATGTCATAAATATCAATGTAAGCTACTTACTTATCATTACAGGTCGAAGTGCAAAGTGTAAATGAATACATGTACATGACCCCATTTATAACATCTTGTCAGACAGGTTCATACATGTTACCCCCTCCCACTGCTGACAAAAGACCCATTACCATACCTGGAGATTGTGAAAACCCGTCACGCACAATGGTTAAACAGCTCTATCAAACCCAAAAACACGGTGTCTATGGGGTGGTATGGTTTCCTGGCTGTGTCTTGTAATTCAAAACAAACAGACCCTGCACCTGAACAGTCTGTTGAGTTCACCCTCTGTACAGGATGAAACTGTTGAATGGGAATTTTAGTAATGTTTAGCACACTCCACAAGTGTTGGTGCTAACAGACCATGGGAACTGTGTGTCTTATAGCCTAATAAGCCTGATCTGCAGGCCATGGAGTCCATCATTATGGAACTCATAAATACCTGGAAATGGGAGCCTAGGCACCCAACCCCTACCCATTTAGTTTGGTCAGGGCGGATCATGGTTCCCTAAACCTGCTACCAGACAGTTTTCAAGGCAGCGGCAGTTACAGGACCATCAGTGAAGCAGACTGAACACTGCCTACATAGACCTTGAAAAGGGCCTTTTCCAACATCCACTGTATCGTATACACAAAATCAACAATCTGTGCATGGCCCACATATGTCATCTGATGGTGCCAACTGGGGCACAAGATGAATCCCACAAAATGATGAGTGGTCTCCCTGTTGGACTGTAAGCTGTGAAGTAACAACTGCTGTCCCCATGGCTCAGTCCTGGGACCCCTCCTGTCTAGTGTATACTTTTTCAGAAATCTGATCAAACACAGAAATTTATAGTTGTAAAGTTGTGGATGACTCCAAAAGGTTGTCATGTCGATGTTTGGGACAACGAGACATCTTTAAAAGGGTCTCCAGTCAGACTTGAATGGTGTCAAAATGATGACCTCGAGCTACAGTCATACAAGCCACCACATAGGTGCCAACTGCCCCTAATATGGAGGTATGGGGATCTATGGACACTACTTCAAACACATTCACAAAGTGGTGGAAAATCATGCTATGTTATTCCCACAAATTGGCAAGGTCATTGCATGTGGAGTCAAAAGTCCCTCTACTCATCAGTCATCAGACCCATCCAGAGAGTATCGCGGCTCACTTGCAATGAATCTGACTAGGCACCTTCAGCAGCTGGAAAGACCACTGAAGTACTTCAATAAGAGGATTACTGGCCTCAAACAGTTGCCCCATGCAACAAGACTGAATTTAACTCAGTCTGTACTCTGTTGCATACTATTTACTCAGGCGATCTCTGCCCAACAGACAGGTCCATGTCCAATGCAGAACTGATGTACATGCACTATCTGAAGTAAACCCAAGCTCACTGTGCCACATGCTCTAAGGATATCATCATCACAACAATAAATAGAACATGTTGGAGGGATACATTACTAACTCACAGACTTCCCTTGCTTGGAACAGGCTCCCAACCTACATTAAGCTGAGTCCCTCACTGACACTCTTTCAGAGGAGCCTTGATGAGTGTATGTGAAACTGAACTGTCACACCATAGATCACTTCATCAGCTCTACTACACAGAGGCCAAGGGAACTAACCCCATGTGTGGTGATAGCTGCACACTCTGGCCATACTAATATATGCCTTCAGGCAGATAGCCTATTACCTACCTATGTACCTATATATATGTAGGGGGAACACAGTATAATAAGCCAATGGATGGGCAGAGATATGTGTAAGAGGGTGACCATGACAGGGAGCCATCCAGAACTGTCTCACCCAGCACACATCTCAATGGCACAAAAGACATGAGGTGCATATCTCACTCACTGTACATAACAGCCACCAGTATCTGTAAGCATTACAGTGTATGTGGCCCATGTGCCTGCTGTACAACATGACTGTACAATGAAGTACACATCTACTATCTGTAGACATGTACCTGTCACATAGGTTCATAGGTATGTAGTAGACTATCTTCACAAAGGCATATATTAGCCTAGGCAAGTTGTGCAGCTTTCACCACCCCATTGGGTAGTTTTCTAAGCCCTAGTTCTAATAGTTAGTACCCTAATCCCCTTTCTAGTGGGGCTGCTGATGTGATGCCTGGCGTGAATTGTCTGTTTCCCATCCACTCTTCAAGGTTCCTATTGAAGAGTGTCAGCGAGGGGCTCTGTCTGATGTGCATTGGGACTCTGTTCCACAGTAAGGCAAGTGTCTGGGATGGTACTCTATCCCACCAGCATGTTGTATTCATTGTTGTGATGAGGTTCATATCCCTGGAGTGTATAGTGTGACTCAGTTTTGTTATCTGTAAATGGAGCATGTTCAACAGTTATGTGTTGGGCATGGCTCTGTATGTTAGGCAGAGTGTGCCTCTAAGTAGGCGGTACGCAACGGAGAACAGATTTAGTTTTACCAGTTGTGTTGCATAACACAACTGTTCGAGGCCAGTAATCCACTTGGTAAGGTACCTCTGTGGTCTCTATAGCTGCTGGATATGTTTAATCGAGTACATCCAAAATGGTGCATTGTACTCAATGATGGGTCTGATGACTTAAGAGTAGAGGGCCACCACTACCTCTTTTGATCCTGATGCAAACCCTTTGTTAATTAGATGGGCCACATAGGATTTCATAATCACTTTGGCAACATGGTTGTCAAAGGAAAGATGACTATCTACTTGTGTCCCCAGATCCCTTATTACCTTGTCAGTTTTAGGGGGTAACACCTATGTGGTAGTTTGTGGGTACTTTGTTTTCACCAAAGGGGATTACATGCATTCTTTCACATTGAGCTTGAAGCCATGATTCTGACACCGCACATCTGTCTCATAGAGTCCCTTCTGGAGAATATTTGTGTCATCCAGGGAATCTATTATGGCAAACTCTTTACAGTTCCCAGCAAACATAGTCAACCACAACCCTCCTATGTTGACATGTACTTTTGAGAAGACTATACCAAACAGGAGGGACCCTAGGACTGAACCCTGGGGGACACCAGTTGTTACCGGTGTAGAGTCTGACATGTAGCCAGCAACTCTTAATTTGTGGGATCTATCTGTGAGCCAGTTTGCAATCCATCTTGTGATGTATGGATTCATACCCAGGT
Organism: Protopterus annectens; assembly: GCF_019279795.1. NCBI lineage: Eukaryota > Metazoa > Chordata > Ceratodontiformes > Protopteridae > Protopterus > Protopterus annectens. The sequence continues at coordinate 3,020 of NW_025052178.1, read as the reverse complement.
TGGTGAGTTCATCTATGATTCCTGACTGGGGAATGGTGTCAAAGGCCTTAGCGAGGTATAGATAGGCTGTGTGGAGCTCATTTCAATCATATGTAGCCTGGGTAACTGTCTCAAAGAAATTGACCCAGTTTAGGAGATGTGATCTGCATTTGACGAAGCCAAAGTGGGTGTGCTCAACTGTGTGAAGGTTCCCAATGTCTTTATTGTTGACTTCCATTATGATTGGCTCCATTGCCTTGCAGATCAGACTGATCAGGCTCATAGAGCATGAATGCCAAGGGTCTTTTGTGGGCCTACCCCTGTGGAGTGGGAAGAACGTTGCTGTGCAACATTCTATGGGTACATATCCTGTAGAGAGGATGTAGAGAGACGTGTAGGTATCCTTGATTAATATGGATACATCCCCACCCTATGTGCTATGATCCAGGTTCTGATGCTGGAAGGTATGGAATGAGTAGTATCCTGGTAGTGCTGGAGTGCTCTCTGGAGCCTTGAACTAGGTTTTTGTTACTGCACAGATATCAATTTTCTCCATACTGAGAAGTGCCTCGAGTGTGTGCATTTGGAGGCTGAGACTTCTGGCAATAAGTAGCATTTAGCTAACTTTGTGGTTATCTGTGTTGGTTACAGGGTTTGGTTTGTCCTGAGTGACCGGTGTTCCACACCTGAAGCCAACGCCTCATTGGTCCAATCTGACCATAAGCTAATTACCCTACATATCCACATTCTGCCCCCACCCCCCCATTAAGGAAACCATGTCAAAAAATGTCTCCAAAGCCAACTTCATGCTTTTTAAGACAGAAGTGGTGAACTTCAGGACACCCATGCAGATGGACAATACAGTTACGACTACTGAATCCTACACAATTGCACTTTATAAGCACTTACATGAGTGCATGGATTGTGCTATCCCAAACAGAACCAAGATGCTATCCTCCAAGAAAAGGAAGCCAATCTGGTGGTCCCCTGCCATAAACAAACTGTACAACAGAAGGAAGAAACTGTTGCAAAAGAGGGTAAAATCCCATGAGTGGAGGAGCTCCCTGGTCAGCCTCAGTAAGAAGCTGAAATCCCTGATAAAATCCTCCAAATCTAGTTATGAAAACAAAATTGCCACTGATTCTAAAGACAACCACAAAGAATTCTATAGCTATGTCAAGAATCTCAATGGCAACACTCAGATCTGCTCTGAGTTACAGCACAATGGCACTAAATATATAGACCCAACTGATATTAACAGCATCCTGGCAGATAGGATCAGTGTACCCCCCTCTCACCCATGAAAGAGCCCAACTCTATACCGGAAGAATGCAAACTGGCTGTCATCACAGCTGCACAGGTAAAAAACACACTCTCCAAAGCCAGGAACACAGCATACATGGGACCAGACAACATCCCAGGCTGCATTCTACATGAACGACAGAATGAACTGGCACCACACCTAAGTACCATGTTCAATCATAGCTTCACCTCAGGCTTTGTGCCTGCTGAATGGCGCACAGCATCGGTTATTCCACTACACAAGGGGAGAGCCACCACGGACCCCGGGAACTAGTACCCCATTAGCCTGATGAGCCTGGTCTGCAAGGCCATGGAACGTATCATCATGGAACTTATAAACAAAGATATTGGTAATCTTCAAACTCTGGACCACAACCAGTTCAGGTTTGTAAAAGGCAGATCATGTCTCCTAAACCTGATAGACTTATTTGAAGCAGTCACCAAAGCCATAGACAAGGGTAAGGTGGTTCACACAGCCTATCTAGATCTTGCTAAGGCTTTCAACACCATCCCCCACTCTGGAATTATAGATAAACTCACTAAACTAGGTATAAATCCCTATGTCACAAGATGGGTTGCCAACTGCCTCACTGACAGAACCCACACTGTGAAAGTAGCAGACTTCAAATCCGACTTCAGACCAGTGACAAGTGGAGTACCACAGGGTTCAGTCCTGTGTCCTGTCCTGTTTGGTATCTACTTCCCTGAAGTACAGGCTAACACAGAAGGTCTTTGGCTAATGAAGTTCCCAGATGACTGCCAACTAGAAGCCATAATCGAAACTACTAACGATGTGGACATCCTATAAAAGGGCCTCACTGAGACAGATGTCTGGTGTCAAAGCCATGGCCTCAAGCTCAATGCCAAAAAGTGCAATGTCATCCCCTTTGGTAAAAACTCTGTACCCATGAACTACAACATAGGCGGTAGTATACTTAACACTGAAAGTGTGATAAGAGACCTTGGGACACAGGTGGACAGTAGTCTCTCCTTTGATAATCACATTGCCACAGAAGTCAGGAAATCATTCTACATGGCACACCTCATCCCAAAAGGTTTTTCATGGAGAAAAAAAAAGGTCATTGTTCCCCTCTACTAATCACTCATTAGATCCATTATAGAGTACAACGCCCTTTTGGTATGTACCTCACAAGACATCTACAACAACTGGAAAGGCCGCAGAAGTACCTCACAAAGAGGATTACTGGCCTGAAATACATGCCCTACACAGACCTTCTCAAAACACTCCAGCTTTACTCTGTCACATATCGCCTACTCAGAGGTGATCTCTGCCTAACATACAAAGCTATGTCAAACACAGAGCTGTTGGACATGCTCCACTTATAGAAATCCCAATCCCTCTGAGCTTCGGTCCCAAAACCAGGACCAAAATACAAAAGGAGTGGGTGTATCCATTTTCATAAAGGATACCCACACCTCCAGGTTAGTGGCACAGCACGAGGCCTCTGAGACCATCCAAGTGCAACTAACAGTGGGCAAAGCTGCTTATCAGATAGTAGCCTGCTACAGATCACCTACCTTGTCTCAGGACCCTCACGCAGCATTCCTGAGAACACTGGAAAATATAAAGGTCCTACCAAACACCATGATATTAGGAGATTTCAACTACCCAAACATTGATTGGGAGAATTACTCAAGTACAAACTCCTTTGCCCAACGCTTCCTAGAGTTTATAAACTCAAATGCCCTGGAACAGCTGGTCCCCAAAAACCCAAAAA
>NW_025052177.1:0-11959 GCF_019279795.1 Protopterus annectens | reverse complement strand
TTGCAAGAAGCAGTTCAGATATGCATGCACTATAAGCCTTCAGCCAGGAAATTCCCAGCTCAAGAAGGCCAGAGTCCACCCCTCTCTTCCCACAAGAGTGCAGACCACGAACCCTCTTAATGTAAAATAACTGGCCTGAAAGCCCAAGTGCTTTAAACCAGAATTAATACACTTTTTAGAATAACAGACACTGAGCCCTTAATCAGCAGTTCCCAACTTTAGAAGGATGTAAAGCTACCTGTTCTGCCACTTTTCACTGTGCAGACCACAACCCTCTTAATAGTAAAACAACTGGTCTGAAGACCAAGTGTTTTAAACTAAAGGCTTAGAATGAGTTACATAGCAGTAATAAATACAACTGAGTACTTTTTAAGATGACACTTAAAAGCAAAATAAAGTAGAAAGAAACACAAATACAGTAAAGAAGCAGATAACATTTTTTCAGAAAAGTAGCAAAAGCAGTAGTAAACAATTCTCATGCAGTTACAAGCTGGCACACTTGAGTATGTAGTAATATTAGTCCACACGCAGTTTGAAAAAATGTACCAATTAAATTAAAGGACTAAAAGCTTAAGTGCAGAACTGAGGTTTATTAGGTAGAATGCGGTAAAGAGATGAGACTGGGGAGTGTCCTAGACTCAAATCTACAGTGGGGCGGGCACTGCAAAAAGCCACCAAATTTAAACTTCACGACCAAGAACAGGAGGGGAGTGGGGAAAACCAGTTTCAACACAGATGTGAGGAATGTGCAAATTATAAAGCCAAAAATATATACTGATCTCTATATATTTGTAGAGCAGTAAGACAACAGATATCTAAGCAACAATTTAGCTCTATAATACAGAATATTACAGAAAAATATACTCAGCTCTATATATATTTGCAGATAGTCTTGTAAGGCTGTCTCTCAAACTAAGGTTCCAGGTTTGAATGCTGGAATTGTTAGTTACCAGGGCACACACACCAGCTATAAAGCCAATTACTTATATCAGCTGAAGACAAGGCAAGCAAGGAAATGGGGGTTCAACACAGATGTGAGGAATGTTACCAAATTATAAAGCTAAAAATATATACTGATCTGTATATATTACGCAGAGCAAGTAAGACAACAGATATCTAAGCAACAATTTAGCTCTATAATACAGAATAATACAGAAAAATATACTCACAGCTCTATATATTTACCTAGAATAGTCTTGTAAGGCTGTCTCTCAAACAAAGTTCCAGTTTGAATGCAGATTGTTAGTTAACAGGGCACACCCACCAACTATAAAGCCAATTATATCAGCTGAAGACAAGGCAGGAAATGAGGGGGGGGGAACCAGTTTCAACACAGATGTGAGGAATGTGCAAATTACAAAGCCAAAAAATATATACTGATCTCTATATATTTGCAGAGCAGTAAGACAACAGATATCTAAGCAACAATTTAGCTCTATAATACTGAATAATACAGAAAAATATACTCAGCTCTATATATTTGCAGATAGTCTTGAAAGGCTGTCTCTCAAACTAAGGTTCCAGTTTGAATGCAGATTGTTAGTTAACAGGGCACACACACCAGCTATAAAGCCAATTATATCAGCTGAAGACAAGGCAAGCAATGGGGGGGGGGGTTCAACACAGATGTGAGGAATGTGCAAATTATAAAGCCAAAAATATATACTGATCTCTATATATTTGCAGAGCAGTAAGACAACAGATATCTAAGCAACAATTTAGCTCTATAATACAGAATAATACAGAAAAATATACTCAGCTCTATATATTTGCAGATAGTCTTGTAAGGCTGTCTCTCAAACTAAGGTTCCAGTTTGAATGCAGATTGTTAGTTAATAGGGCACACACACCAGCTATAAAACCAATTATATCAGCTGAAGACAAGGCAGGAAATGAGGGGGTGGGGAAAAACAGTTTCAACACAGATGTGAGGCATGTGCAAATTATAAAGCCAAAAAATATATACTGATCTCTATATATTTGCAGAGCAGTAAGACAACAGATATCTAAGCAACAATTTAGCTCTATAATACAGAATAATACAGAAAAATATACTCAGCTCTATATATTTGCAGATAGTCTTGTAAGGCTGTCTCTCAAACTAAGGTTCCAGTTTGAATGCAGATTGTTAGTTAACAGGGCACACACACCAGCTATAAAGCCAATTATATCAGCTGAAGACAAGGCAGGAAATGAGGGGGGTGGGGAAAAACAGTTTCAACACAGATCAACCAGACCTGAAGAATGTAAAACCTGATGATTCAAAGACACTCTAGTTAAAACATCTCTTTACCAAAGTTCAAACCACAGTGGCAATGGTACTGGACAGTGTCCCTGGCTGTGTCATACACAAGCTGACATATGAAGTCACCACTCACCTAAACACTCTGTCCAGATGCAGCCTCTATACAGGTTACATACTTGTGGAATGACGCATGGTAATGGTGTTCACAGTCCACAAGGATTGAGCTACAACGTCTTCTTCTTCTTCTTCTTTCGGATGCTCCCATTAGGGGACACCACAGTAGATCATCTGTTTCAATTTCTTCCTGCCCTCTGCATCTTGCACTGTCACACCATCCACCTGCATGTCCTCTCTCACCACAGCCATAAACCTCATCTTAGGCATTCCTCTTTTCCTGTTACCTGGTGGCTTCATCCTTAGCATTTATTTCACAATATACTCTGCATCCCTCCTCAACACATGTACAAACCAACGTAATCCTGACTATCTGGCTTGGTCTACTAGCCTTCAAACCTGGGCTGACCCTCTAATATACTTATTCCTGATCCTGTCCACCCTCATCACACCCAGTGCAAATGTTAACATAAATTGATTAACGGTAGAACTACAACAGATCCTGGAAACTCTCGCCTTATAAGTCAGACAAATGTTATCTGGAAGGCTATGGAGCACAGCATTATGGAACTCATTAACAGAGACATTATGAACCTGCAACCACTGCACCATACCCACTTAGGTTCTCTAAAGGCCAGATCATGGCTCCTATACCTAGTAGACTTCAAGCCAGTTAACAAGGCTATAGGTGAGGGAGGGGTGGTCCACACAGCCAAGCTATAGCTCACCAGCAATTGATACCCATCCCACATTCTGGTATTACACATAACCTCAACAGACTGACCATAAACAATTGTTAGATGATGGATTGACAACTGACACACAGATGTAGGACACACAGTAACATTCACAGCCTCCATGTACAATTCTATGCCAGTAACAAGTGGTATTCACCTGCACTCAGTCCAGGGACCACTCCTGTTTGGCATATAGCTTTCTTAGGTACAAACAAGCACAGTAGGGATATGTCTGCCCAACTTTGATGAAAATGCATACTGTGGGCTATACTTTATTTTCCAGATGGCACACACATCCTCCAAAAGGGTATCATAGAGACAGATACCTGGTGTCAAAATCATGTTCTAAAGCTATAAGCCAAAGAAAGCATAGTTATCCACTTTTAGAAAACAAAGTATCCCCAGAGTACCACATAGGTAAGTAGCTCCCAAAATGTGAAACAGGTACTAATGTATACATAAGGAGCCATGTGTTTAGTCATCTCCCTTGATAATCACATTACCAAAGGGTTTGAAATCCTCTGTGGAACACATAAGCAATAAAGGGTTTGCATGCAGATGCACAGAGGTTGTTGCACACCTATAATGATCAGTCATCTTTGCCAGACTTTGCTTGCTTTGGAACAAGATTCAAATATACCTCAAGCATAAACACTCACTCACACTCTTCAATAGAAACCGTGATGAGTGGATGTGAAACAGAAGACATAGCCCAGGGATCACTGCAGTGGCTAAGCTTGTCACAAGCATACTGAAGTGACCTAAGGTCTGGAAAGCGCCAGCACACTCTGGCAAAGATAACAGATGCTTTCATGGAGAAAGCAGAGTACCCACCTATGAAACAATTGAGGTCACATGTATGCATATGGCTTTGCCCCACAGCTGCCTTACATGTGTTATGCACATACAGTTGTCATTGTGATATGTCATACACTAGAAAAATCAAAACCCACTCTATATTAACCAACAGTGTCACTCACACACAGTTAAAAAGTGCAGGAGTCAAACTCCTACTTAACTACATTATGATATTACAGCAGTAGTACGCATTTACACAACACACATTATTGGGATTTCACTTTCCCACAGGTATATTTGTAGGATGGTGACATCATCAGACTTAGACAAAGATGAGTATATCACTTTTAAGAGGTGTGAGTAGTCTCCAAAAAGGTTGCTCTTTCCCGTGGGAGATGCACACAGTTGGCAAGTGCTGGATTCAAACCCTTATCTAACTGCATCATGACACTAGAGCAGTATACACTTACATGATGCGCTATACACATTACTAGGATGGCATTTTCACACAGGTATATTTGTAAGATGGTGACATCATTACACTTGACAAAGATGAGTATATCACTTTTAAAGGGTGTGAGTAGTCTCCAATAAGGTTGCATCCCCCCACAGAGACACACACACACTTGACAAGTGCAGGATTCAAACCCCTACCTTACTACATTATGATATTACAGCAGTATGCATTTACATGATGCGCTATACACATTACTACAATGTTACTTTCCCACAGGTGTAGTTGTAGGATGGTGACATCATCAGACTTGACAAAGATGAGTATATCACTTTTAAGGGGGTGTGAGTAGTCTCCAAAAATGTTGCTCCCTCCCCAGGGAGACACCCACACAGCAAGTACAGGATTTAAACCCCTACTTAACTACATTATGATACTGCAACAGTACGCATTTACACAATGCACTATACACATTACTGAGAGTTCACCTTCCCACAGGTGCATTTGTAGGATGGTGACATCATCAGACTTGACAAAGATGAGTATATCACTTTTAAGGGGAGTGAGTAGTCTCCGAAAAGGTTGCTTCTTTTCCAGGACACACACACACACACACACACACACACACACACACACAGTTGGCAAGTGCAGGATTCAAATCTCTATCTAACTACATTATAATACTACAGCAGTGTGCATTTACACGACACGCTATATACATTATTGAAATTTCACCTTCCCACAGGTATATTTGTAGGATGGTGACATCATCAGACTTGACAAAGATGAGTATGTCACTTTTAAGGGGTGTGAGTAGTCTCCATAAAGCTTGCTCTCTCCCCAGGGAGAGACAGACACACAAGTACACAGTTAGCAAGTGCAGGGTTCTTAATCCAAACTAAGTACTTCTTTACACTTCAGCAAGCAATATGGAGTTACAGGGTGCAATACAGACATTGCTCACTGACAGTTTGTCCAAAGGTTTTTTCTTATTTGCTAACCTCAGCAGGCTTATCATACTTGGTGTATTATGAGTGTATTGTATGTATAGGCCATGACCATATCATATATGGGTTGATAGGTGAAGGAGGGGTGGTCCACGCAGCCAAGCTATAGCTCACCAGCAGTTCATACCATGCTGGCACACACAGGGTCAAACCAGTGGCTAAGCTCTGTCAACCCAATAGTGGACAATACAGTCAAGAGCAGTAGGGTCATACAAGCACAGCAGCAACAGTCTCACATAGACCCACAATATAAGCACCAGCAAAACACACACATAAATACACATTACCATACTCGGAGAATACAAATATTAATCTGAAAAAGAGTGAGTGTCCTCTTAAGCAGACAAGCAAGCAACATGCACCTCCAAGCACACACCAAAAAACACATAATACACCAAAGCAGTGTGCCTCACAACAGGCCCTAAGGCATAACAACATACCCAACACACTAATAATAGGTGACTCCGTAGTCAGGCACAGAGATGTTCCACTCACTAGGCTGGACAAGGGGAAGGTTACTGTCAGTTGTTTGTCAGGTGCTATGATTCTTCACATAACACAAGCACTTAAATCACTCCAGAACAGGTACATATATGACACGGTCTTTGTACATGTCAGTGTGAATGATCTGAGACATACCTCCCAGGACAACATGACAAGAGATATATAGTAGTTGTATGATCATGTAGCCCAGGCTGGTATGACCCTGACCTTGAGTAGCATCTTACCTTCACCTACAGGATACTGCAATATAACAGAAAGATGATAATCTTCAACAATTGGCTGAGCTTCTGGTGTCATTCAAAGGGTATCCAGTCTCTGTCTGCCTGGGATGACATGATAGACATGCCTTGTTGCTTTGCTAGATATGGTATGGTTTGCACCTGTCACCCCTATGCTTCTGAATACTGGCCAAGGCTCTTGCTGTCCCCATATTACTTTTTTTAGGCAAGGCTCAAAGGTTCATACTTTCATAGGTAGGCACTAGGCTATCAGCCCTGGGAACTATACAAGCCCAGCCTAAAAGGGTAACCTGGTTTTGCCACCCAAGAAAATTATTTTCCTGTGCCACTGTCGAGCAGAGCCACAGAGGTGATCCCCGGGGTGAATTTCCTATTTCCCATCCAATCATCAAGAGTTTTCTTGAAGGGTGCTAATGAGGAGCTTTGTTTGATATATATAGGTAGTTTATTCTGGAGTATGAGAAGTCTCTGGGACAGGAATCTATCCCTCCGGCATGTTCTGTTTATTGTGGTAACAAGGTTTAGGTCCCTAGAGCATGTAGCTCGGAGGGACTGGGATTTCTTTAAGTGGAGCATGTCCAACACCTCTGGGTTTGACATAGCTTTGTATGTTAGGCAGAGATCACCTCTGTGTAGGCGATGGAGTAAAGCTGGATATTTTTGAGACGGTCTGTGTAGGGCATCTGTTTGAGGCCAGTAATCCTCTTTGTGAGGTATTTTTGCGGCCTTTCCAGTTGTTGTAGATGTCTTGTGAGGTACATACCAAAAGGGGCATTGCAGTCTACAATGGGTCTAATGAGTGATGAGTAGAGGGCAACAATGACCTCTTTTTGTCTGGATGAGAAACCTTTTGTGATGAGGTGTGCCATGTAGAAGGATTTCCTGACTACTGTGGCGATGCGAATATCAAAGGAGAGACTACTGTCCACCTGTGTCCCAAGGTCTCTTATGACACTTTCGGTGTTAAGTATACTACCGCCTATGTTGTAGTTCATGGGTACAGAGTTTTTACCAAAGGGGATGACAATGCAATTTTTGGCATTGAGCTTGAGGCCATGGCTTTGACAACAGGCATCTGTCTCAGTGAGGCCCTTTTGTATGATGTCCACATCGTTAGGAGTTTTGATTATGACTCCTAGTTTGCAGTCATCTGCAAACTTCATTAGCCAAAGTCCTTCTGTGTTAGCCTGTACTTCAGAAAAGTAGATACCAAACAGGAGATGACCCAGGACTGAACCCTGTGGTTCTCCACTTGTCACTGGTCTGAAGTCAGATTTGGAGTCTGCTACTTTCACAGTGTAGGTTCTGTCAATGAGCCAGTTGGCAACCCATCTTGTGACATAGGGATTTATACCTAGTTTAGTGAGTTTATCTATAATTCTAGAGTGGGGGGTAGTGTTGAAAGCTTTGGCAAGATCTAGATAGGCTGTGTGAACAACTTTACCCTTGTCTACAGCTTTGGTGACTGCTTCAAAGAAGTCTATCAGGTTTAGGAGACATGATCTGCCTTTTACAAACCCAAACTGGGTGGGGTCCAGAGTTTGGAGACTACCAATGTTTTTGTTTATAAGTTCCATGATGATATGTTCCATGGCCTTGCAGACCAGGTTCATCAGGCTACTGGGGCGGTAGTTCCCAGGGTCTGTGGTGGCTCCCCCTTGTGGAGTGTGATAACCGTCACTGTGCGCCATTCAGCAGGCAGCAATCCTGAGGTGAGGCTATGTTTGGTCATGGTACTTAGGTGGGATGCCAGTTCATTCTGTAGTTCGTGTAGAATGCAGCCTGGGATGTTGTCTGGTCCCATGGATGCTATGTTCCTGGCATTGGAGAGAATGGTTTTTACCTGTGCAGCCGTGATTACAGGAACTTTGCATTCTTCCGGTATAGAGATGGGCTCTTTAATGGGTGAGAGGAGGGTAAAGTTAGCACTGAACCTATCTGCCAGGATGTTGGCAATATCAGTTGGGTCTGTATATTTAGTGCCATTGTGCTGTAACTCAGAGCAGATCCGAGTGTTGCCATTGAGATTACTGACATAGCTATAGAATGCTTTGTGGTTGTCTTTATAATCAGTGGCAATTTTATTTTCATAACTAGCTTTGGAGGATTTTATCAGGGATCGCAGCTTCTTACTGAGGCTGACCAGGGAGCTCCTACACTCATGGGATTTTACTCTCTTTTGCAGCAGTTTCTTCCTTCTGTTGTACAGTTTGTTTATGGCAGGGGACCACCAGATTGGTTTCCTTTTTTTGGAGGATAGCATCTTGGTTCTGTTTGGGATAGCATGATCCATGCACTCATGTAAGTGCTTATAAAGTGCAATTGTGTAGGATTCAGTAGTCGTAACTGTATTGTCCATCTGCATGGGTGTCATGAAATTTACCACTTCTGTCTTAAGAAGCATGAAGTTGGCTTTGGAGACATTTTTTACTGTGGTTTCCTTAATGGGGGTGGGGGCAGCATGTGGATATCTATGGTAATTAGCTTATGGTCAGATCGGACCAATGAGGTGTTGACTTCAGGTGTGGAACACTGGTCACTCAGGACAAACCAAACCCTGTAACCAACACAAATAACCACAAAGTGAGCTAAATGCTACTCATTGCCAGAAGTCTCAGCCTCCAAATGCACACACTCCAGGCACTTCTCAGTATGGAGAATATTGATATCTGTGCAGTAACAGAAACCTAGTTCAAGGCTCCAGAGAGCACACCAGCACTACCAGGATACTACTCGTTCCATACCTTCCAGCATCAGAATAGTATCTACATATAGGCAGCTGTGGTCATGAAGAAGAAGTACAGAACTAACTCAAAACACAAGATGCCCTGATTGAATCACATCAATAGGCTATACAACAAAAGGAAGAAAGTTATGGCAAAAGTTAGGAGGTGTAGCACTCAGCAGGATAAAAGCACTTGTATCAATCTAAACAAACAATTCAGAGGACAAATAAACTATACCAAAGTCAAATTTAAGGTAAATTTGGTCTCCCAGGCCAAGGACAACCACAAGGAATTCTTTAGCTACAACCAAAGTTTCAAAGGCAATACATAATTGCCTGCAGAGCTCATTGCTAATGGAGCCATCTTTACTGAGCTAGAAGATATAGCACACCTACTGACTGACAAACACATCTCCAAATTTACTTCTCCACCCCAATCTCCCCTCAGGAAATACCATCAAATATAACACCACTACTATGACTAGGGAACAATGCTTTCTCTAAGGCCAAGAACACTGCATCAATGGACCCATATAATATCCCAGGATGCTTTCTAAATAGCATGAAACATGACCCATCAGCTGCTCTAAAATTGTTATTTAACTGTAGCCTCCAAACAAACGTTGTGCCTCATGAATGGAGAACAGCAACAGTCACCCTTCTGCACAAAGGTGGGCTATATACAAATCCTGGAAATTACAGACCGATAAGTCTCACTGGTCTCATATGCAAAGCCATGGAAAGAATTATCATGGAAACAATCATTACTGACATAGTAAAGCTACAGACACTGAACACAATCCAGTTTGGTTTTGTCAAGGGCAGGTCATGCCTAATCTACCTGGTGGTCTTCTTTGAAAAGGTCACCAAAGCAATGGATGAGGACAAAAAGGTTCACATTGCTTACCTTGACCTAGGCAAGGTATTTGAAACAATACCCCATTCTGGCATTGTTGACAAACATAAAAGGTTTGGTATAAATTCGTATGTCACCCAATGGATAGCCAGCTGGCTCACAGATAGAACCCACTAAGACAGAAATTGGGGTTCCACCTTTACAAAAAAACCAGCCACAAGCAAAGTCCCTCAGGAATCAGTCCTGAGACTGCTCCTTTTTAGGATTTACTTTTCTGATGTCAAGGCTAATGTCAATGGCCACTGTCTGACTAAATTTGAAGATGATTGCAAATTGGGAGCAGTCATAGAACCCCCCCTTCCCACCGATGCAAATGTTCTCCAGGAAGGGCCAACAAAGACAAATAACTGGTGTCAGAGCTATGGACTAAAATTAAATGCAAATAAATGTATAATAGTATCCTTCAGGAAATCATCCACCCCTGGTAACTATCACATTGGCAAAACACCCCTAAGGGAATGATCCAGTTGTTAGGGACTTGGGGACACACACAGACAGTGATCTATCCTTTGACCATCATGTGTTTACAGTAGTGAAGAAATCATTCTATGTTATGCAACTTATAAAAAAGTTATGGCATCTGGGTCCAAGGAGGTAAATGTTACACTGTATCCGGAATTCATCAGACCTCTCATTGAGTACAGTGTTCCCTTTGGCATGTACCTAACCAGGCACATCCAGCAACTGGAACTTCTACAGAGGCTCCTCACTAAAATAATACAGGGCATAAGTAACATGTAAACCAAGGAAAGGCATGTATCAATAGAAATATTGTCCCTAAGGGGCTTAGGGTTTATAAATACCCAAACAATGTTGTAGATGGGTCTGAATTTCACAAAGAGCTTATTAAAAATGTTTATGTATGTGGTTTTGAGATAATGAAGGCTGTTATCACACAGAAAGAAAGGAGCAAGGGAATATTGTTTCAACAAATTGAAGCCACTAATAAACTTATTCCCCCGGATTTACCAATCTTCCATGTAAGACTAGATTAGTCTTACTCGGAAGCGCCAGTAGAAGAGTATGATGGCAGTGCACCATGCATATTAATGAGGGCGTGCTGCCTCAACTCTAAAGCTTACACAGAGTGTGGACGAGTGTAGGGGGTGTGTCGGACTGCCGAGCGTTCCAAAAATCCAATGAAGAAATGCCACAACTTCTAGTTACATGAACGAGTCCGCTCACATGTGTACAATTTAACACTACACTCCCCCATATGTTAAAAAACTTATAAAATTAAAAATAAAAAGAATGTATTTATTTTTCTTCCGATATAGCTGCATGTAGTTGCACGGGTTTGTATGGGTTTGCCCATTGCTTAGCTACAGTTAGCAGCTTAGACACCAGAAGAGGATAATAAAAAAAATATACACAAATTAAGCGCCATAGCATAGTGGTTAGAGCCTTCGCACAGAGAAGAGGCATTCTGGGTTCAAGTCCCACTACTGCACATTCCATTTTCTGTGGGAAATCTGTATACAAAAATATTTCCTGACATTTTTTATGTAGAAGTTTTGTAAAAAGCATTGAAATGTTAAATGTAGTAGTGAATGAAGTATATATATATACGTTGCTGCCATATATATATATATATATATATATATATATATATATATATGTGTGTGTGTGTGTGTGTGTGTGTGTGTGTGTGTGTGTGTGAAATGGTTATGCATTCTGAGGCATGAGTACCCTATTTTCAAGCAATATTAAGCACCGCTAAGCACATTTTACCTCAGGTATTGAGCATATTTAAATACACCGCGCCGTAGGCTGCACAATCGCACTAACCAGCGCACTAACTAGCGCAACCGCAATGTCTTTGCGCGTAGCTGTATACCGCGCTAACTAGCACAACATCAGGCAACATCGGGCAATGTTACCCGGGCAGGAAGTCGTGGGAATAAACAAACGTCGCCACACCTGCTTTACTGTTCGCCAACCAGTCAGGCTCTTGCCCAGCAGGAAAATGAAAAGCAGTGAACGGGCTCAGGCAGGAGGATTACTGTGCGCTAGGTAGTCACACAGTACTTTCAACCACTACAAGCCATCTCAGCATTTTCACAAACATGCACCCTCAACAGACAAATATACTATCAAAGGAATTTCGTAAACAGTATGCCAACATCAGCTAACAGGTGTGCCTACAGCTGAGTTTTTCCAAAACTGGCCAATCGCTGGGAAATAGAGTGCAGGAAATGAAGTCTCCCACAGGTGGATTTG
>NW_025052176.1:0-11989 GCF_019279795.1 Protopterus annectens | reverse complement strand
ATTAAAATTGACTTCTAGGGGCGGGCTTCCTTTGGTTCCACAGTTGCTCAGGAGTATCTTCCATTGAGCCTCCCAGGATTGAGGTGCTGGGGGCGCTGTCCCTTGAGTAGTGAGGGGTGAGGCACCACACTAACATCTAGAAGTTATGTACTCACCATAACGTTCGCATGCATGTGGTCCATACTCGCCACATTCTGCCACGCACATACCCACCTCACCCCCTCCTGGAGGATTTGGAGGCGACCACATTAGTCGTGAGTACCCTTCGAGCATAGGTTGTTTTTCTTGGCTTTATTATCCTGGATAGTGTTCTGCCTTCCTGAACTGTAGTTGTGCATGAGGTATTGTGTGTCTGTGGATTCGCAAAAATGCAAACTAGATCTGGGGCTATGGAGCAGTGCAACATGTGGGGTACCAGGTTAGCCCAGTCAATTAGAGACCTCCCTTGCATTAGAATAACACCATTTGGCTTGAGATCTGAGCCGATGTTCGGCTCCTAACCCAAGTGAAATGGTAAGAATGTGAGGTGAGATGGACCACATACATCTAATGCTGCTGGTGAAAGTACATAACTTCAGTTTTTTCTGGATGGCCCCGTAGCTTTCCATGTACTGTTTTATTGTTGCCACTTTGTAGTAAAAGACCATTTTCTTAAGTAGTTTTCTTTTTGGCTGATTCCTGTCACTGGCAGGTTATTGCCAACAGAGAATGGAAGTTGAAAAGTGGTAAATTATCATTTGGGTATTTGATACAAGGGTTATTTGATATGGCATTGTTAAGCTTTTCCTGAATAAACTTAACTGAGGTTATATCAAGCTACTTCTGATTTGTACCATTTGACCTCTGTACTTTTGATCATCACCATCCCATGCTATATATCGGGAACATTTTTTTACCATTTTGAGGCTTACTGGCTTTAGCCATGATGTCGCCACCTTTTGTTTTTGATGCCTTACTTGAGCTGTTAGATCTGTGACACTGCAGTTTAATTATCAATGTTAAGTTGTCAATCTCGCCTTTATTCTTACTGGATGGGTTCGGAGCCGATCCTCGGCTCCGACTCGGCACTTGCTAAGCTCGAGAGCTAATTTTACCAGCTTGAGGCAACCCTATATCCCATGATGCAAGGCATGGAGATTGCTCCGATCTCGGCTGTTTCTCTCTCGCCACCCAGAGAGGGTGCCTTCTTTACCAGCTCTAGGTAAGTATGAACTTTTAGAGACTTTTCTGCCTCACCCCTTTTAACTTTATTTATTTATGTATATGTATATATATATATATATATATATATATATATATATATATATATATATATATATATATATATATATCTCTATGTATTGTATTTTGTTAAATATCGACTTACTTTAGCCCTGTTCCCTTAGGCCATCCCCTCCCTAAATTTTTTCCTGTCAGGGATTGTTTGTGTGTGACTGTGTGTTATCCCTGTTTAATTTAATTTAATTTGTTGGCCTGAGTGTTTTTGTGTGTGTGTGTTACTGTTGGTGTTTCACTTCTGACACAGTTATGTCGAAGGACACTAAGGTCTCAGGCTTCAAGAAGTGTGACTCGTGCTGTCAGAAGATGTCTCTGACAGATGGTCAAACTTCTTGTGTTTATTGCCTGGGACCTTCGCACCTGCAGGACTCTTGTGCTATCTGTCATGCCTTCAGCCCAAGAGTCCTGCAGGAACGAAAAATAAGTCATTGGCTTATTAAAGCTCCCGGTTGAGCTCCAGAGCCTCCCTCGACTAAGTCGGGCGCTAGAATGGGAAGCCCTCGAAATCTGTTAAGCTCGGCTCAGGTTTCCAAGCCGCCGGCTTCAGGTTCTTCCTCACCAGGCTCGAGATCGGCTCTGGCCGGAGCCGATCTTTCCATATTAGCCTCAGTATCGGCTCTCCCATCCGCGCCATACCTGTCAAATCCAGACACCAGTGGGTCCGGCTGGAGCCGACGATCTTCGGCCCGATGGCTCCATTGATCTCAAAGAGATCGATCCCTGGTGGAATCTATACATTCGCCGAGATCACCCTTGCTCTCGAGCCGAGCCATCAGAGCCGATCTTCTTGGTCATCCAGGCTATCTGATCACGACCTTGAGAGAGTGGTGAGTAGACTATTAAAGTCTCAGGCATTGGCCCAAACACTCCATAGCCCCATCTCAACAGACGGTAGCTATATCACATCCACAACATTCCTCCTTCCGACTCTCTTACAGAGCTCGGGACTCTCCTCCTCTTCTCTGAGCCGGCTCCTGAACCGTACTGCTAGATTGTGAGCCGATGTTCTTTCGGCTCCGCTGCCTCCGGGCCGATTTCCTCCTTGAGACCTTCATTGGAGGGATCTGGCGTCTAGTCTTCACGCTCCGGCGAGTGGCACGACCCTTGTCCGACCCGTTCTCGCTTCCCTATCGGGGCTTGGCGAGCTCGGCCCCGACATCTGCCTGAGCCTTCCTCGGTGAGGCCTGGGGTTCCTATCTCTTCGGAGCTGGGAACTTTCTGGTCTCTCTGACGGGAGCCTGAGGTGATGAGGAGTGTACTAGCCCTGGGCTTAGTCACAATCGGACAGTTCCATCAGCCTCCTCCCACTACAGTGCCTGCTGGTCTCTTCCCACTCTCTTGCTCCCGGACCCAGAGATCCAACGCCTCAGGTTTCCCATTGGGAATATCTTTCTTCCCAGGCTTCTCCTGATCCGCCAGGAGAACCCCGCTGCAAGAGGACATGTAAGAGGAAACATTTAGACTCCTGAGTCTACTACATCAGGTACTGACTTGGATGAGTCGGAGGGATCCCCAAGGTCTCCTCTGAGGATGTCTCATTTTCAGACATCCTTGAAATCCTTAAACAGAGGGGAACTGGCCCTCCCTTAATCCCTCCGAGGCGAGTCAGTATACCTGAGGCGTTGGATCTCGACCCTCCACCTCCTGGTGTCTCGCCTTCGACCTCTCATGGAGGTAGTGGCTCGGAAGGCGTGGATGGCTCCAGATTCGGTGGAACCTATCCCTAGGAGACCTTCAAAATTTATTATTGCCCCACAAGATAGTCAATATTTAACAAAGGGTGTCCCAGTTGATGCTATGGTGGTGGCTGCTGCCACCAAGAAGGAATTAGCTGATCTCAGTACCTGTCCATCCTCCTAATAAGGATTCTAGCACTATGGACAGGTACGTGTTTGATTTTTTCTTCAGCCACTTTTGCCATGATATCGCTGAACTACTTATGCCACTTCACCCGCCTTCAAAGAGATGTTCTTAAGAGTTGGGAGAAGTTTTACAGGATCCGTCAGCTGCTGGGTCTCAGGATAAGATTAGCTCACAGCTAGGGAATCCTTAACTCCATTACACTCCTCCATGCGGCTTTCTTATGCAGCCGATGGAGCGAGTAGGGCCGCAGAGTACAGGAGTGGCTTTGGCCAGTCCTGGATGCGGCTTTGTAATTTTGCAGACCCTTCGAGACGCCTTTCACAAACTCCCTTGATGGCTCGACCTTGTTCGGTCCTCAAGTGAAAGACACTTTGACTAGATGCGAACAAGATGGCAAGACTCTTTCTGCCGTAGGAGTCCGTTTTCTCCACCCCTTCTAGACCTTACTCCAAAGGACAGAAGGGAGGGAAAATGTGGTTCCGCGAAATCTCAAGGAGTCACGCCTGATGCATCAAGTCAGTTTACCCCCAGAGGCAGAGGGGTAACAATAATAGACGCCTCTAGGGGCAGAGGTGGTCCGCAGAATCAGGTAGCAGAGAGCCTCTTTCTGACAAACCCTTCCAGCATCCCTGAGATGTTGCCCGATTGTCCGCCTCGGAGGCAGTCGGGGAAAAATTATCGCTGTACCCAATAGCCTGGCTTTCCTTTCTCAAGACAAATGGGTACAGCCAGTTATATCAGAGGGTTACAAAATTCCCTTTATTCAAACCCCAATTCAACAAAAGGGAACCTTCTAGACGCTCCACCGGTCTAAGGGAACTAGCAGTACTAGAAATATCAAAACTGCTAGTAAAAGAGCCATCCAGCCAGTCCCAGCGGGCCAAATACGATGCGGAATCTATTCAAGGTTCTTTTTAGTTCCAAAAAAGACAGGGGACTGGAGACCAATATTAGATCTGAGCAAACTCAACAATTTTGTAAAGAAATCAAGATTCCGGATGGTCACGCTTCAGTCCATTCTGCCCTTTCTGGGCAAGGACAATTGATGTGTTCATAGATCTTCAGGATGCGCATTTATCACATAAAAATCACAGACGCTCCAGAAGATTGCTCCGCTTCGGCTGGGGACCAGTCACTTCCAATTCAGAGCCCTGCCCTTTGGACTCACTACAGCCCCAGAGTGTTCACCAAATGCATGGCAGTGGTTACGCTCACCTGAGACGTCAAGGATTCCAGGTGTTTCCATATCTAGACGACTGGCTCCTCACTACCACCACCAGGCATCAGCTTCTCCAAGCCAGAAATTACACCATTCACACTTGCAGAGGGCTAGAATTTCTATAAATTTCAAAATCTGCCTTGTCGCCTTGTCAAT
The DNA here is from genome assembly GCF_019279795.1 of Protopterus annectens. Taxonomy (NCBI): domain Eukaryota; kingdom Metazoa; phylum Chordata; order Ceratodontiformes; family Protopteridae; genus Protopterus; species Protopterus annectens. The sequence continues at coordinate 7,473 of NW_025052176.1, read as the reverse complement.
ATATTACTTTTATAGGGCAAGATTTGGACACCGTACAACTTTCAGCAAGGTTGACAAGACCAAAGGATCTTGGACATTCAAAAGACACGCCCAAGTGATTCTATTCAGCAACAAAAATTCAGGCCAGATTTGCTCTGAAAGTACTGGGTCTTATGGCGTCGCCGTAACACTTCTTCCCTCACTCGCTTACATGCGGCTTCTACAATGGATGCTATTCACCCAATGGTCTTTTCTTTCAACAACTTCCCATGCGCAGGATCTTAGTAACTCCATCTTGCACAAGTCATCTGACTTGTTGGATGTCGTCCCCTCCACACCATCAAGGCTGACCATTTGTTCCTCTTGCCCCGTTGCCACGGTTACATCGGACGCCTCCTGATCGGGTGGGGGGCATTATCAGGGCAGAATGGTCCATGGCACTTGGCAACCTTTCGAAAGTACCATCTGCACATAAATGTTCTGGAGATGAGAGCAGTGCTTTTAACGTTGCAAGCCCTCAACGACTCTCTTCCCTGGGAACTATTGCAGTCCAAACGACAATATGTCCGTAGTGTGGTATATAAACAAACAGGGCGGAACCAAGTCCTATCCACTGTGTCGAGAGGCTCTCAGACTTTGGCAGTGGGCAATCTCTTCCTCACCGGGTTTCTGATAGCAATGCACATCCCCGGAAATCCAACATCATAGCGACAGATTGAGCAGAGCTATTCTCATGCCTCACGAGTGGTCTCTCAAACAGTCAGTGTCGGAAGAGATTTTTCAGAAGTGGGGCCTTCCTTGCTGCAATCTCTTCGCTACACCTCAAAACAGCAAATGCCCAGACTTCTTCTCTCTCTTCCCCTTCCAGGCCATCCCCCAGAGATGCTCTAACCCAAGATTGGCCCCGGGGACTTCTTTATGCTTTTCCTCCTTTTCCGCTGATATCTCAGCTAATTCAGAAAGCAACCGCCTTGAGAGCCAAGTTGATTCTCATTGCCCCTTATTGGCCTCGACAGATATGGTTTCCGTTCCTACATAATTACCTCTTGGTACAGCCATGGCATCTGGACCCGGTTCCAGATCTTCTGACCCACCAGTCGGGTCAACTGCACCAATCCATACCTTCTGTCAACCTCACTGCTTGGTTGCTCCACTTCCATCCTTAGCCAGGCTTCCTATGATTTTTAATCCTGTACGGGATATCATAGTAGCTTCCCTAAAATCTTCTACCAGAAAGATCTACACTAGTAAATGGTGACATTTCTCTTTCTGGGCAAAAGCTAGGAACATAGACCCCCTATACCGCTCCAATTCATTCGGTATTGGACTTCCTAGCTGACATTTTTAATTCAGGATCCTCTTCTTCCACAGTGAAAGTTCAACTGGCAGCCATTTCAAATTTTCATATAGGTTTTTTGGACCACAACATTGTCACATAAACTTTGCAAGGCATTCCTTTGAGGTATCTTTTTATTGAAACCTCCAGTTAGAGACCCCCCACCGCAGTGGGATCTAAATTTAATTTTAACATCCTTGATTCTTCCCCCGTTCGAACCTGCAGCTGCCTTTTCTTTGAAATTGCTTTCTTGGAAGACACTTTTTCTAGTTGCCATTACATCTGCCAGGAGAGTATCTGAGCTTCTTGCTCTCTGTGTTCGCCCTCCCTATCTAATATTCCACAAAGACAGGGTATCCCTAAGAACTAATCCGTCTTTCTTACCAAAGGTGGCATCACAGACTAACCTAAATCAGTCCATTGATCTTCCAGTATTTTTCCCGAATTATTCTGATAGAGCTGAACAAAAGTTACATTATCTCGATGTTCACCGCCAGCTCAGATATTATCTGGATAAGACAAAAATTTTTAGGAAATCTGATCAACTATTTCTATCCTATGCAGAGGAAAGGCCTTCCAGTTTCTAAGGTAACTTTATCTAGGTGTCTGTCTTCTGTGATCACTTACATTTATCAGCTCAGAGGCAAAGAGTTGGTTTCTAACCCAAAAGCCCATTCTACCAGAGCTCTAGCTACATCCACAGCTTTTCAAGCTAGACTTCCAATAGACACTATTTGTGCAGCAGCCACATGGGCCTCTCCTCATACCTTTGTTTCACATTACAAATTAGATTTGGTCTCCAGAGACAGAGCAAATTTTGGTTCCACCGTTCTCAAGAGTCTGTTCCATTGAGCCACCCAGGATAGAGGTGCTAAGGACGCAGTCCCATCCAGCAAGAATGAAGGCGAGATTGACAACTTAACATTTAGAAGTTATGTACCTACCATAACGTTCCATGTTAGTTGTCTTCTCGCCTTCTTTCTTAAGTCCCCTCCATCCCCTAGCCTGGTCAGACCGGGAAGATTATACATCTTCTATTAAGAGGTTATTACCTTTTTCTAGCTGTTCAACTCCTAGTGTCACTAGATTACGTTGATCCTTTCTACAGGGTTATGATGTTATTTAGTATCGTTATTTTCTTCCTCCTCTTAAGTTGGAAGAAAATACTGCTATTTCTTTAGCTACCAAACGAGATCTGAGTAATCTCCGCCTTGCATCATGGGATATAGGGTTGCCTCGAGCTGGTAAAATTAGCTCTCGAGCTTAGCAAGTGCCGAGTCGGAGCCGAGGATCGGCTCCGAACCCATCCAGCAAGAAAGAAGGCGAGAGAAGACAACTAACATGGAACGTTATGGGAGGTACATAACTTCTAATTATGAACAATCAAAGGGTTTTATCAACCATTGGATTTGTTTTTGATTTTACCAGAGAAGAAAACTGGTGGTCCTGACTTGCTTTTACTTTTTGTTTGTAGAGTAACAAGAAAAGCTACCATTGTAGTCCTGGTTGTTCTGATTAACTTCTTAAAAGGTCTCCTGAATTTTTTTATGTAGCTACACTTAACATTTTGTCATTTTGTTCTTTTGTTTCTAAAGTTGGACTTTTTTAATCTGGTTGTATTAGCCTGTATTAAATAGACCTCATACAGCAGTTGTCTGATTTTTTTTTCCTTAGCTGTACGTTAAGGAAATGTTTATTACTGCTGTATTCAGTGCTTTGCCATATTCAAGTTAACGTTAATATTTGTTAGTAATTATACTTGTGTATCAGGACTGGTTTTGTAATAATGAGGCTGTCTTATACTCAAGAGATCCGTGCCGTGGTCATCCAGCTGCTTTTCCTATAAACCATTTTAAATGTCGGTATCCACTAGAGTAAGTCCCAAAACAGAGACTGAATGGCTGAAAAAGCAGACATGCATTTACTAAGTCCGAGATGGGCATTTTCCAGAATGTTCCCTTTTCTTAAAGGTATAGTAATCTCTGAGTTTGTATATATTTAAGTTAGGGGCTTGCCTCCCCCCGCCAGGGAATGCAGGAGGGGGGATTGCCCCCTTGCAAAAAACGAAGCCTAAAGGAGAAGAGAGAAATTTAAGATTCAGTCTTCTGGAATTTTTTTTTTTTTTTTTTTTTTTTTTTTTTTTTTTTTTGCATCGGCACTTGGCATTTCAAGTGCCAGCATTTCAATAGGGAGCCATTTTTCTTATGCTTTTGCCAGTTATTTGATTGCCAATGATCCGAAAAAGTTGATGAGTTGGAGTTCAGTGAGGTCCTGTATTTACTGTTCGTAATTGTGGGTGCTGTGTTGAATGTTTAGGATAACTAAATTCTACCCAAGAGCGAAACTTTATAGACAGGGGTCTTTGTCTCAGTGACATGTCTCAGGAGTCAGACTAGCGACTTCAACCATTTGTCAGGACCAGGCATCGCTTGATCTTGTCTAAAGGTCTGTTTAATGACAGATCCTTATGAAATAAAAAAACAACAAATAAAGCACTAATAATTTTAACAAAGGACCACAGCTCTGAAGAAGTTTATTTGATTTGAGTGAACGAAAGCGCTCACAGATTAAAGTTTTGGTTTGCCTTTGGAGCTGTGGCCCTTTATTTATTTCCTTATGAAGTAAGCCTGGCATTGCTTTGGATCTGCTCTGGCATTTAGGAAGGAGGCTTAGTTTGGTGAAAAAATTTGGATGCCATTTAGTGGCTTCCATTCTGCCACATGTCCATGTTGTTCATAGCCTGAGACAGGGTAATATTGGCAGTGAGGCTGCTGTTTGTTTTCAGACACATCTTCAGCTAAGTAAATCATGAAAGAACCAGCTCTTGAGTATGTCCTTGTAGTGATGAGTGAATTGCAGATATCTGCTTATGTACTTTGCACTGATTTTTGGGGAGAAGTCTACAAGACTCTGACAGTTTTATCATCGGTATAGTGTGGAATCACTTAAGACAATTGATTTTCCATAATTTTGGTGCTTGGTTATATATGATATACTGGTTGCACTCACTATGCGACTTTTCTATATTATGAAGACTTTTATTTTCTCTGTTTTTTCATTAGTGGACTCTCCATTAGGCTTCAGCTTCCAACTTGGTCTTATTCCAAAGATGTGGTAGTCTGTTCTTAGTTGTACCATTGCATGATCTGGCTTCCCAGATTTCATCATCTGTTACTGAGATGATCAGTTATAGGAATTTACAGAATATATTGAGTGGTGGTTTAGTTTCCGTAATGGATTGGATTCTGGAGTAAATCACTGCTGATGAGCCATGCTCACTGGTTGTGCCTGTAACGGGACTCTCTCTCCTGTACTCTAGAACTAGTGGCTGCAGGCATTGAAGCTGTTCTGCATGGATGACTGTCTCCTGGTAGTGACTATAAACCCTCTGATTCCATCTCAGGTGATAACCTTCATTGGTGACACTGCATCATTTCTGCCAGTGAAAGGGGCTTAAGATATTGTGACTTTGGCAGCTTGGTTAAGGATGTAGTGGAAGGTCTAGGTTTGTGCAGCCTGTTTTCTTTTAGACCTAATGGCCACTGCTGTCTTCCTACCCTTACCTCCTCAGATCATGAGGATTTGTATGTTTTGCAATGGATTGTGAGGTATCTGCCAAGTTGCAGAGTCTGCACATATTCATAGTTCTTCCGCTTTGGTATCAGACCCTTACAATGGGGCCTTAGAGTATTGCCCATCTATCACCAGTCTAACAACGTGGGCTTCCTCTTTATCAAGGATAGTATACTAGCAGAGTGCACATCACTCATTTCAGCTTTTGTTTCTCGGTTGTCTGGGCTACACGTTGAAGCTGCATACAGTCATCCTTGTCTTGTCTTTAAACCTGTTAGAGGGGAACCTGCTTTCAAGGGTTTCTCCTGCTGTGGTCCATCAGTCCATTGTATGCTACCTACCACCTCTTATCTTTCACAGAGAGGCTGTGTTGTCTAAGAAATGAGACATAGGCAGGGGATGTAACTCTCTCAACAGTTTACATCTTAAGTGAGGCAAACATGCTCACTCAGACAGTCCGCTCCTGGTGCTCTGGATCTGGGAATTGTCTGATTTAGGTCTTCCAGGATAGGCACATCCTGAAGATTTCTCTTTGTCATTTGGGTTAATATGTTTTTCCTCCTTTTTATACATGGTACAGCAGAGTTGGGAAATAGCGTTGGATATATTCTCTATTTGTGTGGTGGGAAATTACTGTACTGCTTCCTAACATATTTCCTCTGACTCGTGACTAATTTTTCAGAATTTGAAGAAGCACAAGACAGTCTGTTCTCTGGTAGTATAAGCTATGAGAGTGTTGGGGATGACTTCTGGCTCCATATCATGGCACACACTGTCCCGAGTCTGCCAGTAGACTATTTCATCCTGCTGGGACTCCTGTGGTCTTGGAGATTTCGGGGTGGTGGAAGTTGCTAGGAATCTGTTCTTCCAACAAACATTACCAAGTGGGAAAACAGTATCCTTTGCTTCCTCAGCTTGCATCTATTATAATGCTTCTGACCTTAGGCACTAGTTAGGTCTTGGAGTCTCTTCCTCAGATCTAGGGAGTTTTTTGCCACAGGCAGGATGCGTTGTAACACTGAACAAATCACACTGGTAACAAAATGCTTTAGATTTCGCTCTGAATTCCTTTCCTTGTGATTCCATTAATGTACCATGAACATCTTAGCTCTTTCTTGGACACACAGACTTTTCAACCAATGAGATCAAAACCTTTGACGCCTGCATCCTCACTATCTCCCCCTTTTCTTAACAGAATCTAAGCGGTGTGTTTGCTGGTTTTACCATAGAAGCACTTCTGGGACAAATGCTTTTCATGTGCTAAGGTTGGGTTTTACTGCTTTGTTGTTCTTTACAAGCACATGGAACCAATAAATTACTGCTCAAGATTGGTAGTGTGGTTCTTGGTTTGTCTTGACACAAGTCTCGGCAGGTGAACCAAGACAAGTATCATGAGAAATGTTTCTGAGATTTAACAATGTTTAGAAAACTCTGGTATTGTCCTTGCTCTGGATTTTCTTTTTTAACAGCTGTTTTGGCACTTTGAACTGCATGCTCAGCCAAACTATTGTTTGTCTGGGAGTATCTAGGACTGATCATAATATGAACAAAGTCCCATGCTTCTGCAAATTCTCTAACTGCCGATCAGTAACCATCAGCACCATTGTCAGAAATGACTGCTTTACTCTAGTAAACTGTGCACCATTGTCAGGAAATAACTCTGTGTGGTCTACATATAGAGGACAGAAAAATGTCACTTCAGCTTAGTAATGACAGTATTCGTGCTGGGTGGTTGAAGTAGGCTCGAATCTTGAACCAATTTGAGTAAGTCTAACACCAAGTAGTTTTTGACCATTCCACTTAAAGATGTCTGTGGCTACTGTTGAATTCAAGGTAGTATTCAAAAAGTAGACGTTGGCATCGTGGTTATACTGCTGCAGTCATTACATTTGGGTTATCCTGCCGCCATTGTAGGCAGTCCTCAGCAGGTCATTTCTAATTCCAAAGTCTTGTCCGTGTCTCGTTGTCGCCACTTCTTCCCCGACGCTAAAAGACAGGGCGATAAAAAGAGGCAGCCAACGCCATTTTCTTTTCAGTCTTTTCTTGGTTGCCGCTGGGGTTCCCTAAAGCAGAAGGCTAGTTTGCAAGTGCCGCCGTCGGTTAGCTCCTGAGGATTTTCTAATCGAATTTTGTGCCCAAGTCTTCTCTAAAGCTAAGTACCCTGTTGGGGAAACTTTTCTTGCCTCAGACCGATGTCAGACAGTTAATAATCGCATTTTCTTGCGGGAAGCAAATACCTCATAAGCGATTTTCATTCTTATTGTATTCTTTTGCCTAGGCCTCATAGACCACTTCAATACGCCCTTCTGGTTGTCGGTTTTGTGCTAGGTTCAACAAACGTATAATCCGTTGCTAGCAGATTTCTACTCTCGACATTATTTCCTTCTTGGCATAAAATTTAATTATAGCATGTCGCCGAGCAACCGACATATCAGCAAATGAGTCAGTGTTCTCAAACGCAAGGATAGGACAGGCAACCAAGACCAGATACCGAGGCCTCAGAAGGTGCCCTTTTCCGTTTTCGACCGCCCCCTGACTAGAGATTTAGAAATTCTGACGCTCCAGACCCCCCAAATTCCCCCCCC
>NW_025052175.1:0-12991 GCF_019279795.1 Protopterus annectens | reverse complement strand
TAAACATATATAGTTCAAACTCTTTGTATAGTATACTACGTCTCATTTACAAAAGGATCAAGGTTTAAGCATTTGTTTGAAGTTTTAGTTATGAGTTTTACACCAAGTCATTTAAATAACTGATAAATTTCCAATCAACTGATGAATCACCCAGATATGGAAATAGAGGGGGGTATAGAATGATGCAGAACGTAAATGCCAGTCTACTAAGTTCTAGAATATTTATGGATGTTTATGTATTGTTTTTGCTACTGGAAAATAGGATTTTTACAAGAGCTGATAGCATATTTACTTTATTAAACACTACCCAATGCCGGTTGAAATCTCCGGAAGTTACACATAAGTGTTTCCTGGCAGGGGTTATTTTTTTATATCAAAGGTGATCCTGGAAAGACTACAAGTGCATATGAATTTCTTCAACAGGGATTGAAAGTTGTTGAGCATAGTCAAGAGGAAAAAAAGTTAATTAAGTAGGTTGTGACATCATCCAGAAGGACTGGAAGTGAGGATGAGTAGGTGTTATATATCACAACTTTTTGATCAGTTACATTTGTTATACTTATGTGCCACTTTAAGTCTTTGTATTAATTTATGGACCATGGAAGGATTCCAAGTAACAAAAATTGGAAGATGATTGCTGATGGAGATATAAATGGGAAATGCTACTAGGACAAGAAGTGAGCATCCAGTCCAGGAAGCTGTCTCTGTCAGTCTTTTTTGTCAGTCCAGATACAGTGGGAGAGGACTGCAGAAATGAAAACAGTTGGACACGACCATTAAGTGTAACCATAGCACCATTAAGTCTACACTGAAATCTCGGGAGGACATTGACTGCATGTTTGTATCTGTATCAGGCAATATGAATCCTCACCTGCTATTGCTTTTTTCCTTGCCAGGGAGTTTATAGGTAAAAACAATTGTGAGAAGCTTAACATCACTGATGCTGATACTAACAGTAATGGACTCATGATATGGGGAAGCAGGACATCGACTTCTTGTATGTGGTAGGTGGTGTTACCTTTGTATAGTAAGGTTATGTATCCGACAGGTTTCTACAGCCAATCACTGCTAAGAATGTCATGGTCATTTTTTGGTAGCATTGTCAGTGTTTGTTAATTTCAGCCATATCTTTGTATCCCTAGGAAATCGAGCTGATACAGTATTAGACAAATGTGGGTTATATATGTGTCCTTTAATACATGCTATCTTAATTAATATGAGCCGCTTTTAATTAGAAATGGTCCTCAAGACGTCAGGGTTAGGGTGACTGTTGACAGCAACAGTTAATTAGGTAATATGAGTGGCTATAAAGATATAAACATTAGATTGTAGCAGTGCAGAATCTTTTAGCTTCAGAGGTTAGAAGAGCATAAATCTTTTGGGCAGATAAAATGCAAGCAGACAATGGATATGCACAAATAAAGAGTACCACAGAAAATTCCACAAATAAAATGTACCATGGAAATCTTCAAAAGAATGAGTCATTATAAAAGTTTTACTGGATTTGAGTCTCTCCATTGTTTATTGCAAGCTGCATGATTTTGATCAAGTTACATAACTACAGAGGGCTCCCACGTTGTCCCTGAAAAGAGACATTCAACCAGTGGGGTTACCTGGTTGTAAAACTAAGAAAGACAAAAATCCCTGATGTGGATATATGATTCTAAGATCTCCTTCAGGTGATCCAAGTTAGTTTGGCGGTTTTAATGGAATATTAAGGCTGTGAGCTATTAAAGAATGGTTTCCTATAGTCTGGGGTATGATTATCTGGATGTGTATTTATGTAGTGAGACTATGAGCAAGATCCTTAACCAGAAAATGCTTTACAGAAATTGGACTAAACTTCACAATAGCCTGCTGGACCTTATGTCTAGTAACTACCTATTTAAGGGAACTGTTGCCATCATGTTCTGGAATATCTGTACTTTTATTGCTTATCATGTTATAAAATTTACTCTTTTGTTGATGCAGCTTACATAACTGTTTTAATTGTAACTAGTAAAATAAATAAATAAATGAACACACAATTTAATATGACGATACGGAAAGAGACCCTCTGTGACATAGGTCCTTGAACAATGACTTCTGCTGCAATGAATTTATAATGTCCTCTGTTATGATTACTATGCTACATAAGTAGCCAGCAGTAATAAGTATCATTTTTCTCATTGTTTCTGATGATTATACTCTGAATACGATCAGATAAGAGTTTTATAAGGGTAGAAACAACAGCAACACAATCCATTTAGTAACTTGATTAGATTTGTGAGCACATGTGTAACCGTCTTGTCTTCTGGTTTACATGCAAATACCTAATTAATGATACTATAGTAGTTACTAAACAGTTTACAGAGGTAAGTGTTGGCATGGAAGTCACTACCGAATACAAACCCAGCACCAGCTTTCTCCTCTGCCACTGATGTTGTAAAAACACTTGTAAATGACACACACATTATTTCTGATTGGTTACAAACTTTAAATTTAGCAAGACTGAAGGGCAAATGATCCTTGTTGTGAATAGCTGTCATTGTTATTTATAACTGACTCAGTCTTACAGTTGGAAGCAAATTTATGGAGGCAAAAACTGTGAAAAAGGAAACAGATAAAAAAATATTGACAAGAGCAAGGCCCAGTGTTGGTCCCTGTGAGACTATCTGGTACAGTTATTTGTCTAAAAATGTACGTTTTAAGGGGAACTCTTTGCAATTTCTACATTATCCACATGATTAAAACTCATAAAACTCGACAAGCACAAGTTAGTGAGAATCACACTGTGTTTCAAGCTTTCAAATTGCATTAAAATGGAGAAAAGCAAGCCTACTGGAAGAAGCTTATTAGAAGATGCACTCACTCATTCACAAATGCAATTTAGATAATAAAGCACATACTCATTTATTTTACGTACATAGTCATAGATTATTACTAAGTTCTTTGTTCTTTTAGCTGCTCATAAATTAAATTAAAGACATATCTTTGTAAAGCTATGTATGTGACAGACATAGTTTTAAAAGAATTTTATTTCACCGGATTCAGAAATTAAATCTATTTCAGTTACTTCTAGTCCAGATCACAACATTTCCCCAAAAGATTCTAAATCAAAAACAAAATAGGCACCTAAATTTTTTTTCTAAATTCAAATGTACATGAAACACATCTTGGCTAGGTGATTCATTTCTTCACTTCTAACTTCACTTCAGAGCTTCCTATCTGTTATACTGAGTACTTCTCAATATTAGGACTTCAGGAAGATTGAGATTAGTTAGAATGAAAACACATTCAAATCATTACAGCATACCTTGGCCATACTTATTTATTTAATTTACATTTGTTAACCAGGCTAGTCTAACTGGATATATGTCCATTTTCAGCAGAGTCTCAGGGAGAAAAGCTCCAATAGTAGCACCAAGCATTTATAAAAAAAAAAAAAAAAAAAAGTCTTAACAATAACCAAATGAAAGAACACAAAGAAGTAGATAGTAAGTAGTAATAACACAACAAAAAGCATTACACTAAGATATTGTCATACAGGATAAGACAAGTAATTTTACAATGATACATGAAATAATTTACAGTAAATTAAAAATATATATTCACAAAGTAAGTTAATTTGGTTACAGAGGGAGTAAGCAGCATAGTTTGACATATCTTTTGTCAATCGGGTTTATATGCGTATGACACTGTTTCCACTGTGTGGTATAGGATGTATGCTGTCCACATTCCACTACAGAAACACATGCAGTTCATGACCTTACAGCTGCTTTTATCCTTTGACACTCATTATGATTTGAAATGGTATAGACAGCCATTGTTTAGTGCACTGTTTGCCCTGATAACATGCTGAGTGCCTTTTTTGTATAGTATTAGTGCTTAGTAAACAACACATCTAAAGCATACATCATATCACAGCACAAAACAGAGCCATACGTTAGAGCAACATCAGATGGGCTGCATGCATAATGTGCACATATTACTACCCCAACATATAGACAAGCCCTAATAAAGAAAGCTGATGTCAGTGTAGCAGGCATTAAGGATGGTCCCACAATAGGGAATTACTGGCTAGGCTTGTCTATATGTAGAAGTATAATGGGAAGGGTGGTCCCACAATAGGGGTACAGTGGCACATCAGGTGATATGTCCACTGTGTCCAGATACCCAGCTTAGGATCTTGTTCTCTGTAAGTATTATCCCTGCAGTACAATGTGAAGCATCGAGGGAAGGGTGGTCTCTAATAGGGGTACACTGGCACACATCAGGTGATATGTGCACTGTGCCCAGGGGACCCAGCTTAGGATCTTGTCCTTTGTAAGTATTACACCTGCAGCACAATGTGTAGCACTGATGGAAGGGTGGCCCCACAACAGAGGTACAAGGGCACAATAGGGGTACACCTGCAGCACAATATGTAGCAATGAGGGAAGGGTGGTCCCACAATAGGGGTACACTGGCACACATGTCAGGTGATATGTGCACTGTGTCCAGAGACCCAGCTTAGAATCTTGTTCTTTGTAAGTATTATACCTGCATTACAATGTGTAGCATTGATGGAAGGGTGGTCCCACAAAAGGGGTACACTGGCACAATATGGGTACATCTGCAGCCCAATGTATGGCATTGCGTGAAGGGTGAACCCACAATAGGGGTACACTGGCACACAAGTCAGGTGATATGTGCACTATGCCCAGTGACCCAACTTAGGACCTTGTCCTCTGCAAGTGTTACACCTGCAGCAAAATATGGTGTCAGGTGATATGTGCATTGTGCCCAGAGACCCAGCTTAGGATCTTGTCCTCTGCAAGTGTTACACCTGCAGCAAAATATGGAGCATTGTGGGAAGGATGGTCCCACAATACACCTGCAGCACCATAGAGGGAAGGGTGGTCCCACAATAGGGATACACTGGCACACGTGGCAGGTGATACATGCACTGTGCCTTGAGACCCAGCTTAGGATCTTGTCCTCTATTACACCTGCAGCACAATGTGTGGCATTGGTAGTAGTGCTCATATAGAGGTGTGGAGAACATCACTCATGAATCCTTGCCACTGCACTCACTTCATCACTCCTGAATGTTCACTAACATGCATCTGCCCTTCATTAATGGCCACAAAGCAGGGCCTGCCAGTGACCACATGCTGCATTGCCACCTTTTATTGGTCTACAGTTAACACACCTCTCTCTCATGACAACATAGTATGCATATGGTTAGCATTGTACCCACTGACTCTAACCAGACTGCATGTTTGGACATACTGACCTACTTTACAGTACAAGACAGTAAGAACTGCAGTTTAGGAATTAACTGGTGATGGCATTTCAGGGACTGTTACATGTCACACCTTGTAGGAAGAAATCTTATACTTGAAGAAGAAAGCCATTATATTAAAACTGAATATCACTAACCTGGTTCCAAAGTACAGTGTAGCCACAGTGGGGCCACTACATTACTAGGGAAAAAGTGTGTTAATCTTTGGCATCCAATGCACTGCTGAATGCAACAACAAGGTCTACACATTCCCTGCCATATTGGACTATATAGGACTAGTATGCAGGCAACTTTTTCCGTAGCAGGGGCATTTTTATGGTGTCAGATTGGTGGGATAAAAATGCAATTAGTCCTTTTACAGTACAAAGTTTAATAGCCGCAGCACTCTGCATATGTATTGGCTTGCATGGTGTTGAGAGTTGCAAGTGATAAATCCTGTGCACTTTGTCCTGCCTGCCAGTTCCTGTACATTGAACTGCAGCTGTTGTGCATATTTGTGTATGTGCTGTGTACAGTGTGGCTCCTTACTGTGTTTTAGCATATGTGTTCCTCAGCCATGATATACTGTGCTCTCTGATTTGTGTGTGGCCACTGTGCTTATCCACTGGCTCACTCTTGCTATACTGTATGCAATGCACAATGCACATGAATCGTATACATGATGAGTTGTTCAAGGGAGATAGTTACACAAATGGATACAGACATCATGGTGGTTCAGTGATAAATGTGTATTATGATGACCTGTGTGGCAGTTAGTAATAAGTGTATTACCTCTCAGTTCTTAGGTCCAAGCTTCATACCCAACTTCTAATTATTAATTTTTGTGTTTGCATGGGTCTTCCAAATGTACTCCAATTTTCCTTCAGCCTCCCCAAAACATGCAAATTGATTGCCTGCATAAAATTTTCTAGGCAAATAAACATTTTGCCTTACACTTGTTGCATGGGTCATCCCAGAAAAGGGTCTTGTCCTGTTAACAAGAAACTGAATATGCATTCAGTACAATGAAACAAAACACCCAAATACTGACTTTTAAGTTGACAACAAAACATTGACTTTGCAAACATGAGCACAATACAACACATGTGCTGACTCAGTACATGCAAAACTTCAACTTAAGAAATTACAAGATTTTTTTTTTTGCAGAGGACAAGACACCTGTGCCCATCAAATACCCTACTAATTATATATACTAACACAGAGATCAAATATTCTCAGAGAACAGGTATGTATCCTACCCCAGGAATTGTGCATATTACATACCTGCCAACCATCCGTTTGGTCAACTACAGTTTTCTGGCTAAATAGATGTTGACCAAAGGTAGAGCAGATGAATTTCAGCTGACCCATATATTTGCATATATAGAGAGAGATAATACAGATGGATAGATAGACATATTGAATAACTGATTTATATTGACTATTCAATATTGCAAATATATTTAACCAACTACCCATATTGTACTTCAAAAATGTAAATAAAAAAGTGTGTTTTTGCAGAGTTCCCACCACATAGACACACATACACCTATAGCTTTAAATATACCCAAATAACAAAAGAACACACTATATCCTCACCAAAGAACTTACTTTAGTGGAGCTTTGTTCCTTAGATTTGTTTTCTTTCTGCTACACTTTGAAGCTACTTCCGTTTTGTCTTGATTTAAGTATACTCACTCAGAGATGACACAACTGTGGGGGGTGGAAGGCAAATTCCCTTATCAAGCTCTGTATGAGCTTAAACAGAACTTACACCAAGCGATAAACTGACAGTAGCATAATTAAATAACCAAATATTTTCTTATATTCTGCTAAAACTGAATCTACATCTGAAATACTGAATGAGCAAAACATTGGTTGTCAGAAAATTGAGCACAAAAGTTAGAAACATATACCCACCCAATAAACCTTGACATATGTTCTGTGCTGGGGGAAAGGCCTACTGTACTCCACTGTGGGGTGCTGTGCTCCCACACCCCCTGCTAATTATGCATAGCAACTCCAAAGTCACACTGCAACCCAGTTACCTCTGTACTGTGATCCCTTTGACTTCCTATTTTTGATATTTTGTGGTCTGTCTTCTGATGTTCAGTATTTTGGACATTTGGCATTTCTAATGTATCCCATACACTTAAATAAATGCTATAAACAATACATAATTAAATGTAAATTATCTATCTGCATTTACTTTTAAATAAATTCAGTGTGTGTTACGTGATATTACTGTTTTAAGATTACCAGTATCTATACGTCTTAACTAAATATTCTCATTTTATGTAACTAAGTCATGTTTGAGAAAAGGGACCTTGAGGACAATGCCATCAGTTTTCAAACTAAAATCAAAAAAATCATGGATGGCCAAGTAATGTGAAAGAATCAGAGGGTGGAATTCATAGTTATTATGTACAGGCATAAAGACCACCTGCGCAGATCGCGGTCCAAGCACAAGTTCAGCGAGATTCATACAGGCCAGTTGTACTTATGCACATTAGCTTTCAATGAACATATGCAAATGAAGAGATAATAAGATTAAAATGAGAAATGCTGTACAAAATATTATCCTAATATGCCCTGTTCCCACATGTTTGTGATTTGTAGCTGTTTTTGGCATATTCCTGTGCTGTGCTTAGAGGTAATATAAAATGTGCGATAATACCTTACCTCCTATGTTGCATTTTGCAGAGATGCTTGCTGTTGCTGCCAGCCTAGGTATTTCTTGTTCTGAGGTTCTTGTCTTGGCTGAGCCCAAGCCCCTTGCACCCAGTGGTGCTCACCTGCCAAGAAGGTGCATAAAGTATAACCCCTTATAAGTTTGATGATCCAGAAATCCTTGATAGATTTATAGTGGGCAGGGATAATGTATGAGCTTTACTGAGTATGTATGGTCCACAGATGGGAAGTTGCATTGCCTTCCCATACCTGTTGATACTAAGGCATGTAGAGCTTTCACTATACCTGTTTTGCAGACCTGCCAGCGACAGACTACGGACACAGGTAAATCTCAGGCTTTTGCCTTAATGATACTTCAGCAGTTCCTTGACATACGCTCGGTGTATTCAATGCCAGAACCATGAGTACCTTCTATGGGACAGCATGTTTCCCTGGATTGTTCGGTGCAATAAGTTGCAACTATGTTACTATTAGGGCCCCATCAGGATGACAGGGTGAGTGGTACATAAATAGAAAGGGCTATTAGTCATTCCAACAACTGCCAGGTAGTGTATAATGCATGGGGGTGCATCACCAATGTGTCAGTCCCTCATCCTGGCAGTGCTAATGATTCCCATATTCGGCACACATGCTCACTCTGCCACCTCTTCCTGCATGACAGGATGTTCCATGGTCATATTATTAGTAAATGGAAATTTTTATAATAAATGTATAATTTATTATATCTTATGTATTGCTTCATACTAAACCACCATTCCCTTATTTTGCCCCCCTTTCTTTTCTTGTGTTTTCCCAGTAATGCATGTTACCCACTTGAGCCTTGGTTTCTGAATCTATATGGAATTCTATGGCAGCTGACAAAGAAAGGCATAACACCACCTTGTCCCAGACAGTGGCTGTCATTGAGCGAGTGTTTGGACTAATGAAACCTATTTCCTTTGCCTGAATGAATCTGGGGGGTGCCCTTCAGTTTGACCCTGCTACTGCATGCAGGATGTTTACCACGGGGGGTGCCCTTCCATGTGACACTGCTACTGCATTCAGGATGTTTACCATGTGTTGCATTCTGCCTGGATGAATCTGGGGGTTGCCCTTCAGTATGCCCCTACTACTGCATGAAGTATGTTTACTATGTGTTGCATTCTGCCTGGATGAATCTGGGGGGTACCATTCAGCATTACCCTGCTACTGCTTGCAGCAATGTTTACTATGTGTTGTATTCTGTGCAACATGATCATGCACTGGTTGAGTAGTGAACCCATCCCATGGTGTCACTGCAGCTCCCAGTATAAGCCCTTCCATGAATGATAATAGTTTTTGTGGCCAGCCAGCAGCAGTAAGAAGGGACCCCATGTGGCAGGCTCATGTAGAGTATATGGCTAAGATGTGGCATCTAGTCCACAACTATGGCCCTGGCATTCAGGTTAGTATTACCTTTTTTATAAAAATCACAAAGAGTATAACTGATTAACTGATGCATGCAGGGCTATGTGTGGGTTATGTGGTGTGGTGCAAGGCCTACTGTCACTGTACATCAATCAGTCATATCTTTTTTTTTTAAATATAGCTATCCATTCAGTTTACATATATTTATTCAAACAGTTTTCACATATTTATTGTTACCATATAGTAACATTCATGCCTGACTGTTCACAGATCTGTACAGTGAATGGAGTTTGCAGCTTGTAAGGAATTTGCAATTTTGTGCTATATTTCTGCATTTGTTTTGGTTATGGACTGCAATTAAATATGCATGCATTGCTTCTCCTAGAATGTTCATTAATTCATAATTACAGTTGCACTACTTGACATAGTAGCTTGAAGAAACTGTATGCATTTAACCATGCACTGCTGTTTTATCCCAACTTGTACATTTCATGAGGCCCTTCCATAGAAAAGGAAAACTGTATAACATTTCTGTTGGTATATTCTAATATTTCTGTACTTTTTTTTCTGACAAACAAGGAATAATATTGTGTTTGCTAATCAGCTACTGCACATTAGATTCATTCATTGTGTCATAGACACCAACTGTTGAGTCAGAAATAATAATAATCACCATTTGTGTGGTACTGAGGGTTGCAAAAGTACTAGTCTTAATGGCAGGATTAATGTTACTCAACAGTACTAGTATTAATGGCAGGATTAATGTTACTCAACAGTACTAGTATTAATGGCAGGATTAATGTTACTCAACAGTACTAGTATTAATGGCAGGATTAGTTTTACTCAACAATACTAGTGTTAATGGCAGGATTAGTGTTACTCAACAGTACTAGTGTGAAGGGCAGGATTAGTGTTAGTCAACAGTACCAGTGTTAATGGCATGATTAGTGTTACTCAACAGTACTAGTATTAATGACAGGATTAGTGTTACTCAACAGTGCTAGTTTTGATGGCAGGATTAGTGTTACACAACAGTACTAGTATTAATGGCAGGATTAGTGTTACTCAACAGTACCAGTGTTAATGGCAGGATTAGTGTTACTCAACAGTACTAGTGTCAATGGCAGGATTAGTGTTACTCAACAGTACTAGCATTAATGACAAGATTAGTGTTACTCAACAGTACTAGTATTAATGACAGGATTAGTGTTACTCAACAGTGCTAGTTTTGATGGCAGGATTAGTGTTACTCAACAGTACTAGTATTAATGGCAGGATTAGTGTTACTCAACAGTGCCAGTGTTAATGGCAGGATTAGTGTTACTCAACAGTACTAGTGTCAATGGCAGGATTAGTGTTACTCAACAGTACCAGTGTTAATGGCAGGATTAGTGTTACTCAACAGTACTAGTATTAATGACAGGATTAGTGTTACTCAACAGTACTAGTATTAATGGCAGGATTAGTGTTACTCAACAGTACTAGTGTTAATGGCAGGATTAGTGTTGCTCAACAATACTAGTGTTAATGGCAGGATTAGTGTTGCTCAACAATACTAGTGTTTATGGCAGGATTAGTGTTACTCAACAGTACTGGTATTAATGGCAGGACTAGTGTTACTCAACAGTACTAGTGTTAATGGCAGAATTAGTGTTACTCGTGTAATCATTCACTTTTACTGTGTGCTAGGCCTTAATAGTGTTCACTACTGCATAGGTGTACATTGAATTGTAAAGATAGTCATATGAGTCAATAAATTAACTTACCTGGGTTATTGATGGTACTACATGTCCTACCATTATTTGCTTACCAGTATTACTATCGCCCTAACAAGTATGATGAGTATTAGTAAATTATAATTGAATGTCCTTTTAAATAGTTTTAGACAGATTATATCTGAAGGATCTGTAGTACTTCATATGCAAAGTAAATCATTCAGGGAGATCAAGGTGTCCTAATCACAACAGTTAGTATGCACTAACATCTAACATCTAATTCATGTGGTTCAGTTATGTAAAGTATTTGTACAAGTGACCTGGGAATCTGGAATTTTGTCCTTGTAGCCAAAAGAGCCTTCCTTACCCATGTTAAATTCCAGACTTCCTTCATATCATTCTTTAAGTTGAAATGATGTGGATACTAAAGATCTCATTTAAGCAAAGCTGTCTGTCACTAATGCTTTTTTTCTCCATTTGGACATGAGATTGGAGTGTCATATCAATGTCACTCTCAAGGTGAATTTCTTGGCATCCATGTATCAAATACATAATAAGCAGGTTATGATCGGGAAACCGATCACAATAGTCTATAATCTGCAATATGCTACTTTTATTGGCAGTATAGTATTTCTGCAGGTATGTTTTAATTAGGGTCTATATTAGAAAATTGACCGCTTACTTACCCGGATGCCTAAACGTCGACCCGTCTTCATCAAACCGCGAAAACATCGATCATCCAGAACAACAAAAGTGGAAACATCGAATCGTCATGGTTGGTCTTCTGTGGTATAGCTATATAATGCAAGTGTGCAATAGTTACGGACCTTAGGGTTAGGGTGCTGATTAAGTTAAGCGCATACATGGAGTTATATGTCAGATTTAGTGTAGGGTTAGAAGTAGGGTTTAGTTTAGGGTTAGAAGTAGGGTTTTGGTTAGTGTATGTATGTTGTTTATTTAGTTTGTGTAGGTAGTATGTAGCGGCTGGGGCAGGGTGGGACAAGTATGAGAGTTCGACTTTTTAAATTTCGCGGTTCAGAGCATTCAGTATTTATGTGGTTTGATGACAACGAGCCGACGTTTAGGTATTCGATGAAATAAGCGGTCAACTTTGTAATATAGACCCACATTCAGCTGAATGCTTTGCTTAATCATACATTTTGATTTGATAAGTATGAGTAATGTTTGCAATCTCTCATTAAGCTTGACTTCAATTATAACTGATCTCTTCTTCAGCTTCAGAAAGCGTGAACAAAAGGGATGCACGATTGTTTTCCTGTCATATATTTGCATGCATAGCTGTCACATATGATACATTTACTAAATACCACAGTAAGCCTTTATACACTGGATGCAAACTTCTGACAAGGAAGAGCGATTTCTGTTTATTCAGTGACAATTATTCACTTCATATTACTATTTCTTCCTAAGTTTGTTCATTGCAAGTAAAAGCTGAAGGATGTAATGATTACCTCTTGTTTGCTCCAGCTTTGCTGGTTGGGGAAATTTTGTATTGATATATAGATATATATATATATATATATATATATATATATATATACACACACACACACACACACACACACACACACACACACACACACACACACACACACACACACACACACCTTTAAGTATCTGGATCACAGAATGCCTTGCATAGTTTACATGTGTTTTCCTGAATATCATCAAAGGAAGCTTTAAGGACAAAAATTCTTTATTTTTACAAAACCAAATTTGAACACTTTAGGGTGCATTAACTCATTTCCTCCAATGGAGCTCAGGAAGTTTGCACTGTAACTTCCAATGGGCGGAGCCTAAGTATTTAGAATTAAATTATGGTCTTAAATTTCAAACAAATGCTCATGTTGCTGGAATCATATTGGTTGCTAAAGAAGTATAAATAGCAAAGTCTTCCACATCAACTATTTTTATAGTGGTAGCGTTCCGAAGT
>NW_025052174.1:0-12781 GCF_019279795.1 Protopterus annectens | reverse complement strand
GCCCCTGAGGTATATCACTGTGACCTTCACCAGATACAGCTGTTGTTGACGGGGACCCCAGTGCAGCACACAAGACAGAGTACCTGACACGTCTCATAGCTTAGGTGTGTTGGCCAGCATACCTGCAGGCTGTAGTGTGGCACAGGGGATATGCGTGCCATGTGTGGCATGTGCTGTCCCTACGGAACATATGCCTGTAGTACTGTAGCCTCTGGAGGTGTGTGATGCCCCAGGCAGGCTGCTATTCTGGAGTCCCCACAGCCTATGCCCCAGTGTGTTCAGCATGGGGTCTGAGAGCATGTCAATGTCTCCACAGCTTGTATTGTAGTCACTGTAATATATTTTATTGATGTATTTATTTATCCTACTTTTTGTTATTTGACTGGATAGTCCAACTGGATTACATGTCCATCATTTCAGGGGAGGCCCGTGGAGACAAGCTACGAGGGTAGCAGATACAGCATTACATAATACTAGCATTACATATTACAAAACAGATTATTTACAGAGATTACATATAAGCAAGTCAAACATGTTCCACAGGTTAATGTTAGTCCTGAGCACAAGTCAGGATTAAATTAAAAATTACACAGTAAAGTGGTTCACAGATTTTGCACATCTTCGGAAGCTAGCCAGGCTTGGATACTGACATAGCCAAAGCTATGACAAATGTTAATTTGAGAGTCTACTCGTTAAATTGACCTAAGTGGATAGGTAGGGTAATATCAGCTGGAAGTGAGTTCCAGGATCTACTTACAGGGTTTCAAAGAGAGAATCACTGGCTGTGTTATTAAACCTGTATACCAGGCGTAGTAATTTGTTAGAGGATCGAAGCCGCCCAGGATTGTTATAGGGTGATATTTGAAGTGCAGGGAGAGCAGAGGACGAGAGTAGGCCATAATCAGTTGGTTATACCTGTATTAGGTTGGCATTGCAAGCCAACCAAGCTTTCAATTCAGATTGGATGCAATGATGTGTCCTAAAAAGGCAAGTCTATGGGCAAACCTGGCAATGTGGTTGTAGCAAACTGAGTGTTTGTTGGTGACAGTCTCTTGTTCATATTCAAGAGAAGAGGGGATGCAATACAGAAGGCCATTGAAACAAGGTGTGAGCTTAGCTATGGCACCTTTAGCTGGAGGGCCAGGAAGGCTTTAATTCTGTAATGTGGACCCAGTTTCATTGATGGCCTTTGATAATCCATTAACATGTAGGTCACATTTGAGATTATTGCCCGCGATACACCTAATAGCTTCGAGATGTAGTCAGGAGATTATTGTGCCATCAGTTGATGTTATGGTAACGGTGAAAGTGGTAGACCCACGTTAGTGAAATAACAGCAGTTTAGTTTATTTGGGATTCAGGATCATAATGCATGTTCAGAAAGCCAGTTTTCATTGTATTAAAGGTGGTCTGCAGCTGACCATAACTCTACTGAGACAGTGTGGCCTCGGAGCAGATCAGGAGCGAGTCTTCAGCATATTGATGTTTAACTTTGGGATGACAGTTGTCGTTAATGAAGATGGAGACCGCTAAGGGCCCCAGTATAGAGCCCCTGGTAGTACTCTGAGGGTGTTAGGTAGAAGGTTAGAGGAGTTTGTTCTGCCAGAGGCCAGCCTGCCGTCGACCATGCAGGTAGGTGGATTGAAACCATTGAAGGTCTCCTATCTAGACAGTGTTTGCAGGGTGTGGATTATGCTGGTGATCAGCCATATCAGATGCCTTGGAAAGATCCAAAAGAGGGCTGAGGATATATAATTTGTGCTGCCAGTAAGTATGGTTTACTTTTTTCAGTTAGTAAAGCTGTGGAGGCCGAAGTAGTGCTACAGATGAGGACGTAGTTACGCTGAGGTCTCGCCATAATGCATTTTGGATTAGGTGGTGCATGAATTGTCTATGACGAAAAGTTTCCATAATCTTGAAAGGAGAGAGCATAGCCATTAACCTATAATTGAGAATTCAGTGAGCTTCGCCCTTGTGAAGTGGATTACATATGACATTTTCCAGATGGCGGAAAGTTAGATTTCACCATGGTTCCTTTGATTACCTTTTGAGACGGTAAAGCAAACAGCAATCATCTGAATTTTGATAGGTGCTGCAGGATGTTGATTGGGCAGAAAGTGTAGTGGGTTTCCACTGTTTCAACTGAAGGTAATGGAGAAGGGAAGTGGCAACTGGTTGGCAGCTGAATACAAGTAGTTTCTAGGGTGCTACTTTGAGGACCAGGGGAGCTAGGAGGTAGATGGTTTAGCTAGGACCTGAAATGTCTCCAGTAAAGAACTGGCTTTCAAAACTATCATCAGGAACATCTTCAGGGTACACCAGTAGCAGCAGGGATTGGGGGAAGCCGGCTTACGCCTGTCCAGGGATGTAGGTATATATCACATGCCACCTGGACAGGGCATGGCATTATTACCAAGTTCAGAGAGACCAACAGTCCCCTGGGGATTGCTCGTGTGGTGTGCATCCCACACATGTGTTGTAATGCTCCTGGCCAAGCGGGGTGATGGCTGACTGCATACATGTGGCAGAAAGCTAAAGACACTACTGACACATGACTCACATAAACCACAACTCCGGACCATAGAGGCGATCTATAGGTTACCTTTTGCACATGCTACCCTAGTAGTGTGGGGATTGCCAAGCGGTAGAGTACCTTTCAACACATAGGGCCAATCGGGAACAACATACTGAAAGTGTATGTGCGGGTGTACCGCTTACTGTTTCATAGGCACTGACAATACATGACCCGCACCACCCTGGTAAATGCTACAGGTAAGGCGCAGTGGCCAGTGTGCTCAGGCAACGTGAGCATGCAAGAGACAGACAGTGGACGCCCTGTCATGTGAAGTTGACATGGTCGACATCACGCCATGCAGATGTCACTCAGAAGTCTACAGAAGACCACTGTAACTCTGCATTGCAGGTGTAAGCAGTGTTCCCAGGGAACCCCAAGCTGAACATGCATGCAAACAAAGCTACAGTAAACAGGGCTGGAAAGTAGTGCATTATACAACAAAAGTTAGGGGTAACAATAATAGTAGGTAATAATGCAAATATGTAGGCACTATCAACATGTACCCAGTGGAATACGAGCCAAGGATGTCCATGGTGCAGAACTGATATTATGTCATACCTCTATTTCCAGGATTTGGATTACATTGGTACTGCACATATATCTACATAAAAGCCAACATCCACATACGGCAGTAGGTTAGTTAAAGGTAACTTCTGACACTCATTACTGTCGCACATACGTCCACTTTATTGCATATCACTACTTCATGCTAGCTTTCCCGTGCTACCCATGTATGCGGCTATCTGTTCGATCAACCTTACCACCGCATGCAATTATGTGCAGCTGTATATACTTTGGTATGTACTATGGGGCGCAGATAACAATTCAGGACATCTTACATACAGTTACTGCATATAGGCAATGCTGATAAACACACAGTCATAGCAGCACACTGTACTGTTACCAACATGATACTACTAATACACTTCTCCATGTAGTCACCCCTGTGAGACATCAGCAACGCGTTTCCACCCGTCCCACGACGCCGAGATTGCAGGAGTGGCACAGTGTCATCATATGCACAGGGTGTGGATTAGGTATGCCTGAGCTGGCCACTGATACCACCAACTGACATGTGTATGTGTGCTGGTGAGGGGCAGCAGTACAGGTTGTGCCTGGCAGTGTTGGTCTCAGTGTACGCAATGGGCGTGGTTGCCCCAGGGTGCCAACATTTCAGCATGTGTGTATGCACCACACAGTTCCACCTCATGGCTGCTATATACAGGGGTTTGTGGACAGCTGCACAGACCTGCACTCAGTGCAGACCATACAGATCAGCATCTGTGTGCACGGACACGGTACCTGCGCCTGGCAGGTGCTATGGACCAGATCCAGTACCAAAGCCAGACTGGGTAACCGCCCTCGTCATCGAAGCGGGGTGTGTTGACCTAATCGGGACACGTCCCTGTTGGGACTAAAGTCCAGAGCTTCACATGCACATGGTCTCCCCTGGGGCATTCTTAATGACAGCACCAGACCCAGTGCAGCATTGCTGGGCTGCTGCTGGCACTATGCTGGGGGTGCGTGCGCCGAGCCTGTTAAAACAGTCCTGCCCGACCGCCAGCTGCTGCTGCTGCCGGCATACCGCCACGCCGGTCAACCAATCACCGCAAACCGCCCACCATTGCCCCAAGCGGGCTCATGGACATCTGGTCAGTGAATAAGCTGTGAATATGTCCCCACAACGCCGGTCTATGACACCGGGTGAAGTTACGGATAGCATCCGCAATGTCACGCATACATACCTCTGTCTGTTCATGGCTGTGCAGCGACATGCTCTCAGCTCCCCTGTGACCCTGTCTGGGTGCAATTCTTCCATATGTGACTGTGCCTGTATGGCGACAGTCCGAAACATAGCTGAGGTTGACAGACCTCTTTGGGCAATCGGCCACGCCAGGAGGCAGTAGCCTACGGTGGGTGCTCCCAATGCAGGAACCCATGGCAACTGGTCTGCGTGTGGTACCATCTGGAGTGGACCCCTGCCTCATGGCTGCTGTGTGGGGACGCATGTGCCACAGGTACCACATTACCCCTGGTCTATGCCCGCCAGTGATCCTGTCCATCACCTGTGTGGGACAAGGTGACAAAGGATGCTACAGGCAGGATGACATCAAAGCGTGAATGATGGGCTTGATAGCTGTACTTGGGTCACCACCACATGAATTAATGGCAGACCCTGGACACACCCTTCCCAAAATGCAATTCATTACCACAAATATCATCATTACCAGTAGCTGGCGGAGACAGGACATCTGTGGTTCCTCGCTGCAGGTCACCAGAGCAGCCTCCAGACCTGTGGGAGGAAAGACAGGAAACACAGTTTACAGTCTCCAGACATTGTTACCAGTGATGCACGGCACAACATATACGTCATTACGCACACATGCACACATGCACACATGGATATACGGGTTACATGCATCACTTTCACATTGTACGCCACCACCGGACACATGCACATACGGTGCTACGCAATAATACGGCAACAATAAGCGGTCACAGGGTAATATCATGCACACATGCAGACATATGTGAGACATTACGCACATACGGCACACATGCACAAGTATTGACATGTGACAGAGTGCATTACGTACATGGCTACTGCATGGACATTATGCACATATGCACAGGAGTTATCAAGATGTACATACATGTAACATGCACACAGTGTACATACATGCACATCGCGTATCGTGGTCATACATGTACACATGCACACATGCATACATGCACGCGTGGACATGGCACACATGCGTCGCTATGCAACATGCAATACATGCACATCGCGGGATTAAAGGTATATGAACAGATGCAGCAATTTTATCACAGCACACCTGTGACACTTACCGTAATGCGGGTACATGAAGGGCACAGGCACACTCTGCACACATGCATACATGCACACCCCGCAGGCGTTAAGCATTGACCGAGCACTACTTTCGAGTTACACTACTGTTACCATTAGCATTATTGTGGGACTAGAGGAAATGGTTATGTTAAAACACACTCACCAGCATGGATGGTATTCGTCCGTTTCGCTGTAAATTCCCTGGAGGGACTCTGCAGAAATGAGTGAGATTATCGTCAGTGTGGGTGGTTAAACCGCGCCATTGATATTGCATCTGATACAGTGTACAGAGCAGTCAAGTGTACATATGGCATATTATCTGCAATGCCCATGTCGTTGCTGTGTGGAACTGTAGCATCCATCATACCGCAGGTGTACTCGTTAGTGCTCCGGGCTGAGCCACAGCACTTAGAAAGTAGCCCTCCAAAAGTCCGGGTGAGGGGGGATGTGTGTACACCCCACCTCCTGTGGCGCAATTCGTTGCCTGTGGATTATTCCGATGCACGCTAAGCTGACACTTCGACAAATCACTGCAGTGATGGATGGCCCGCCCGCGTAACCCTTCTGGAGGAACTCGCAGAAATGATGAGTATTTTCCATCGTCAGTAAGCAACTAAAGCATTGATATTGCATCTGGATACAGTGTACAGAAACAGTCAAGTGGTACATATGGTATACATTACCTGCATCGCTTCCATGTCAGCCGCTGCTGCTGTGGAAACCTAGCCTCCCATCATAATGTAGCAGTGTACTGGGTTGTTGGTGTTCCGGCTTGGAGCCACAACATTTCTAGAGTAGCCCCTCCAGTCTGGTGATGGGTACGGGATGTACCTTCACCTCCTAGTGCGCCGCAAATGACCTGTTTCAGGTTTGATTAACTATTCGATGCACGCTTCGCCGGGATACTTCTGTGATTAACCATCACCGCAGTGATGTCGTACATCTGTCCATATGGCGTCCCAGTTATGCGGTGAAGTATCATTTCACTTCCTACGATGTAAGCGTCTTGCCAGTGCAGTTCCTTCTCCCTGCTGATTCTGACTGGGTGCAGGAAAACAGGGATGTCATACTCCCCGCACTCCTGGTAAGGCTCTGGTGGATCTCTCTCATCTTCCTACTACACAGAGTAGCGGTTGTTGCTTGTCGCTACGCATCTACCTGGAAGTAAACACAAACAGGATATCAGTGGCAGACCAAGTGTCAGCAATATGGCGGCACACATACTATACATGATACTTATGTGGAAGTGATATACTACTACTCCTGATATGTTGCATGGGCACGAGCAGTCCAAGATACACTAGGTACATGGCTAGATATTGTGTGCTCAGCCAACACTCCAGTGCAACAATATCCTGCCACATTCCACACAAACATAGTAAAGATACTCCCACTGGTCACAGACATTGACAGGATGCAATGCAACTGGCCAACCTTCACTCTGGGGTTCATCCCAAGGTACTTGTATAGGGACAATCGTCCACTTACTGTGATGTGGACAGAAGTTACCTCGCCTGGATATACTATTACATCCCAATTTACCATCACTGCCGCGCACAGTAGACTATTTTTGATATGTATGTGATTAGGACAAGTTATTCCAACTTCCATGTTGATTGGAGATGGTATCCTTCATGCCAGCATCAAACAGTGGAAAGCCAATGCTCACAAGCCACATGCATTGACCCTCTTTGCAACATGCTTACCACGGACAATGCCCACAGATTGCATGGAACTTGCATGCCAAAGCACATTTCTAACCCAGACCCTAAGTGCAATAAAGGTTAGGCATAATCCCTGTCCCAGTGGACTCCTAGATATGAGGTAGAAGATTGTATAACAATAGCAGGAGGCTACTGCACGCAGCGACTGCAGAGATAATATCTACCACTGGGCGTAGCCAGCATCTGTGGTCAGCACTGGTACTATGCTACGCAACCCATTTTATGTTAAACAACACATCGGCCTACTCTGGAGTGGAAATGGATATCAAACACCATGCGACGACCACAAGGCCTTCTTCAGTTATAAGTTACAATATATATGCGACCACATGCCTCAGATATGCCTCTTGTGTTAATACACACCCACTTAACATTCACCAAACACACGGATATTGGCAACAATCTTGTAAGATTACTAATGTTTTGGGTGCACATATCCCCTCCTTTCCTCCCCTGGCACCAGTTGAAATATTTATCACAGCTGGATGTAACCTCCTCTATCATCTCACACATGTCCAGGTGGAGGGTCACTGTTCAGCAGCAGAAGAACACACAGCATCACTGTGACCTGGTATCCCTGGATGTGTGCATTGGTAAAGAATTCGGTAAGTTATGATGGCGTCGCAAACTCGCATATAACACTGATAATTTATCTTGGCCGTATTATAGGATATGTACCTGACAGTGGCATGGCATGCAAACAGTGGTCCCACATCACTATAAAGGCACCTCACCGACTTTCTGGAATCGCCTCACATCAAGCATGCGCATTAACGTAAGCCTGGTCTCCATAAGCCTTGGAATTGATGCAGCAGCGGGACGCATACATGCAGGACATTGGGTACCTGCAGACACTTTTTCTGTTCCCAAAGCCAGTGTGCCTTTGGGATGGGCTAATCCTGACTTCCTTTGAACCTGGCTGACCTTTTCAAAGGCAGTCACTACAGCCATTGCTGGGCCAACACACAAGACAACTGCTGCCAGGATCATGGCCTAAGACCGATTGACATAATAATGTATATCATCCCTCTTTGCGTGGAACTACACATACACGCATTAATAATGGTATATCACATGTGATGATACCTCCAGTGGATACAGACCTATGACATTGCATTTGAGGGTTCACAGTAGCGCACATCTATTAACTTGCTACTTTTGCATTAATGCTCCAGTTTGTCGCCAGCTGGGGGCCGGGCGCCGGACACAGCTTCCGCTCGGTCGTTGCTACTGTCAGTGCCGCCGACAGCTTCAGTTGGTCATAGAGTCGGCAGTGTTCAATCTGTTTTTTTTTTTTTTTGCTCTCTCTCTCTCTCTCTCCTCTCTCTCCACCGCCTCCCCTCTGTCTGTTTTACAGACAACCGCAATGAATGTATTGCATGTGGGGAGTGTTAGCACCTCTTGGATGCTTTTTGTTGGTATCTGCATAGGTCCGCCGTGATTTGGCCTCTGCACCAATTCCACCGTAAGCTGCAGCATTTTACACAATTGACATTGCAGCCAGTTGTGCACTGATTGCAGTTCTCACTGTGATTTCAGGTCAGTGCTATGTGCGTAAAGCGGTATGTGGATAGGCGGTATCTTTTCAAAGATTGTGAGGGAGGGCAGGGACCATGCCCGTGGTATGCTCAGGACATGTTCCCGTGAGTGTAAAGGCTTAGTATCTCTCTCTCATGATTCAGGCTGTGTTGTATATATTCACATTTCTCCATTCCTTTCTATGTTCCCTTTGTGGCAAGTAAGTGTGTGTATGCATATTGACTTTCTACAACTATATATATGGTTATATATATATATTTATATATATATATATATACATGGTATAAGGTATGCGTACATAAGGCTAATACTTACCTAAGGCTATGTACTTTTAACTGACCTTATTAATCTACAAGCTGCCAACTGTGTTAATGGGCTGTTTCTGTTCACACACTACCATTATGGAATCCAGTGTAGTTTTGGCAGTAATTTTAATGACATGCTTTGTACTCACACATCCTATATTCCCTTTACATTCATCCCTTACTTATTAGCGTGTTATATTTATTTTAGCAATAATGTTTTGCATAAGAGTCATGGCTTTAGTGGTAGGTCATACAGACTTAGTGTTTCAGCAAGCCCCAAGGTCCTGGTTCGGACTGATGTAGTGGGATTTTATATTTTGCTTTTGAACTGACTACAGGATCTGCTTCCAATCAAAGCGAGATTAAGGCACTACTTTAAGCAGTTGTAACTACGGGTTAGCGCTGGTTTGCGCTGGAGCTTTCACGCGATAGCAAGACATGGCGGTTAGTTACAAGCAGCCCACGCATTACTAACACAAGACTTACCGGCCAGAAACCGGGCTTTTAACGGTAAGCTTACTCTGGCGTTATTCCTGGTTAACACCGCCTTTATATTTCTCTGTTGGAAAGAAAAGAAAATGGAGAGACAGGAAGGTGGTGAAAAAGGGGTCAGCAAAGAGGGTAAGATAGTAGGGAAACAAGCTTGGGATGTGCAGGAGGGATGTAGGTAAGGCCCTATAAGTTGCCCATTCTTCATCAGCAACACAGTTGTGCATATGTATGTAATTTCTGGTGTGACATTTGAAACCTTCCTTACCCTTGAGAGAGGGGTCAGGACAGTCAATACTTTGTTGATAGGACTGTTACAGCAACATCAATATGTAATTGATAGGTTCTTCATGTCCAGCAGACATATTTCTCCAAAAGGAATGTACAGCTATGTATATGTATCTTTAGGGTACAGAGTGCCCTTTTATAGTAGCTGGGGTAGACAAGTGTGGATGTTTGGTACCCATCAGACAATCATCCTATCTGCATATGCGCAGACTGAGAGCAACATATCCAGATTTTGGGATACACATTCCAGATGCAGCAACACTTTCTGAACAGATTTCGCGGTTTGGTTTTGAATCCTCACATGCATTCTTTCCCATTCTGTCTTGACTGCAGTATACTTTCCTTATTCAGTGGGGTTATTACTGACTGTGTATTGCTGCTGATTCATGACACTTCCTTCTCACACTCCCTCTCACTTGCTTGGCATTTTTGCACTATTACCTCATTCCAGGATTTGTAAATTCTACTTCTAGGCTTTATTGATACATAAGTTTTACCTGTAAAGTTATTAAGCAATCCTTTCCAGCAGTCTCTCAAATTTCTGTCATGTTTTGCAACTGTTATTTCCACAGTGGGATATATTTCCACACATGTGATTTTCATTTCTGGCCTCTGCAGCTATACTTTTCTAGCCTGCTGCAGGTTGTACTATTTTCTTACAGGTAGGCATTTTTTATTTCAGAATATAAGGCTGCATGACAGTTTTTATTTTCTCGGTTTAACTTACAGGCTGAAAAACACTTCTTGTAATCAGGCAATACTTGCAGACACTTTCACACTGTTACTTGCAGATTTTATTTGCCCTTACTGACTACACTGCAACTCTTTGCTGACTGTCATACTTCCTTTTATATTTCTTTACAGTTACTGGTAGTGGATTACTGACCTGCCTGGTGGTGTGCAAATTTAATCAGCCTCAATCGCCATATAGGTTCTATGTAGTTCACAGAACGGACACCCGTGCAGCCGTAATATAAATGAAGCGGCCATTGGAATACACATCTCCCATAATATCAGCTAAGTTTAATTTCTTACATACATAATTAAAATGTTACTTACCTAGTAGTGGGGCGTTATGTTTGCAGGCCTCCTGGATCCAAAGGTTCAGTTGGTCCTGCTTCTGTATCTCTCCTCAGGTCCACACGGTGCCAAGTGACCTTATTTCACCGTCACCAGTCCTTTGGAATCCCAGTGGCACTGGTGAGATCAAGTGAGCCAACTGGTTCCTGACGCTGCCCTGTATGCTTCTGTCCCATGAGGACCTGGCCCTGCCACCTATGAGTTGGGCGACTCATGGATTATGGACTAGGAGCCAGACCATGTACTCCTTGACTCCTCAACACTCCCACCTCTGCAGTGCTCGAAGCAACTACCCTCTCCTACTCCTGTCATTCTGCCTGCAGGCTTCAGCTCACCAATCGCTTATGTTGTGTATTCCCCGCCTATGGGGCTTATATAGTCCATTTTAAACGCCATTATATCTCGTGGATTGGCCATTTTGGAATTGTATCAACTTCAGTAAACCTGCATTGTCATGCTCTAGTTTGTATTCATTCCTATATATTAGCTTATTATTGCATTTTAAAGGTACTCGCTGCCTCATGGCTTAGTGGTTCTGTATTTTGACTATGGGTGGGCAGTATCCCCTGGGGTTCAACTCTGGCCAATGCTTTTATTTTTTTATGACTGTCCAGACATGCTGAGGGGTGTGTCTGGTGTAAAGGCAGTTTGATATCGCTTGCTCAACGCTGCTCACCGCTGTAATAGCCTGTTTGCGCTGCGCTGCAATGCAGCTCCAGCGCGATGTCGGGGCACGCTGCTTTAAGCCTCATTTCCTGGCTATCAGCAACGCATGGCTTACCCGCCTCAGCTCAGTTAGTTAGGCAATATAGATTTAGCATGTTGTGATTCACCGCTCAGCTAATGAGCTCCCATTTGTGCTAACCAGTTAAACCACTGCTCATCTCCACGGGCAGATGCACTCACTCTGTTAAACTGTAGCTCAGCTATTGGAGAGCAATATCTGGCATTTTTATTCTTTTTGAGTTACTTCCACATTTCTTCAATATAAATGGGCTATTTCCATTAATACATTTTACATAAATTGTGGTTTTTATGTGTACATATTTGTCATCAGGACTTGTTTCGCCGCTTTCTATTTTGCTAATAAAACCCATTGCTGTGGGGCTCAACCATGAATGCCTAGTTTTTCCTTTTCAGCTAACATCTCTACTAATACGCTTATTAAGCTTCCTGGCTTCATTTTGCATATTTCTAGTTCTTATATGCTTTCACACTGATTGCAAGTTAACTGTAGGTGCGCTTACGGGTATGCCTTCACAAGCAAACGAAGACTTTCACGGTTAAACATTTTTACAATTTACTAAAAAAGGCTAAAACGTGGTTTATTCTCATGCCTTTTCTGTCCACAGTCTGTGTGGGGCAGCTGTGTTGCCCTCTGTCTCACCTATTCCAAATAATTCGCATGGACTCTGCTCATGCAAGTTTATTTTGGGAACTTTTTCCTCTTTGGGGGCGTGAGTTCAAGCTATTGTGGCTCAAGGCCCACGGACATGCCTCTCACCGTACTGGGCCGCTTATGGACCCGCGTCAGGCTCCTTGGTGATTCAGCATGCTCGCTGAATATGCAGAGCATGCTGACATCACTCGTTTACATTGCAGCCTCCGTGGTATGAGTTATAACTCTTACACGGAGGCTTCGTGAACTCCTGCCCAACATATTTAATCCTGATAGAAAATTTTCCCCAAATAATGGAATTCTAATTGATAAGCATTAACAAGAAGAGACAAGTCTTACCACCGTATACTATAGAATTCTTACATTAGGCTTTTACACTTAGATAATAAGATTTGAATTATTCCGCAACCAACAAATGGAAACTCACAGATTTAAACACAAAAACAAAGTACAAAGTCAACAGAAAACCAAATTGCCAAAGCCTCCCCTTAAAATTGGAAAAAATTTCACCTTTTGGGGAAATTCTTCAAC
>NW_025052173.1:0-11936 GCF_019279795.1 Protopterus annectens | reverse complement strand
CACCCTGTGTTCTTGTGGTAGAACTTTATCAGTGATTAAGCAGCACAGTAATATATCCTGTTTACTTCTGTTATATCACATGGATCTCTATGGACAGTCCTAATTACTGCATTCATTTGTTTTATTAGACTTCTTACTTTTTGGGTTTTATTGACCTTCTGCAGTCTATCTCTCTCATTGATCCCAATATATCTATCCATCTCTATTTAATCAAGCAACTTCTCTTAGCTCATTTTCTCCCAAACTGAGGGCACATCCCTTGATTTCTGTTTCCTGTTGGTATTCTATAAAAAGTTCTATAGCATCTTCCTCTAGCACCTTTTCTTCAGTTTCATCCTGTGTCTTATGTTTCTCTGTCATATGGGAACTCACTGGCCTATCACTCCTCAGCACTGACTGCATCAGAGTTTCCACAGTTTGCTGTTCCTTTCCTTGCTGTCTAGCGTCAAGTGAACAGGCATACTGCTTTCCTGTGGAAGACTGCAAAATATCTTGATATAGCACCTGACCAATTGCTTCCTGTTCCACTTGTTTCCCTTAATTTGGATATCTATCACTTTATGCTGTTGTGGTGCTTCCTGTATTGGATTTTCTACATTGAATCCTTCTCTTTGCAGGTGCTCTATGATCTCAGTTTCTATTTCATTGACTTCTCCATTACTAATCTCTTTTTCTATTTTTCCTCTTAGTCTTATTTTTTGTATTGTAAAGTTTTCCATATCCAGATTCCTTTGCCTATATTTTTCTTCAAATATCTTTGGTGCTGCTCTTTTTGTATTGGTTAGTTTTGCTTTCTCCTTTGCATAAGTATTATACCATATTAAATCTATTTTCCTTTCCCCTGTCCATATTTCTTCCTCACATGTCTCCTGATCTTCTTGCTTTTCCTTACTCTGGGGACTCAATCCATCATGTTGGGATGTAGTCTGTGTTAGACCTTCTACATTAAATCCTTCACTTCACAGGGACTCCATAAATTCAACTTCTATTTCTTTAATTTCTGCTTTACCAATCTTCTTTTCCACATTCCATCTTTGTGATATTAATTTTTTATTGTGAAATTTTCCACATATGGATGTCTTTGTCTGTATTTCTCTTTGGATATCTTTGGGGCAGCCTTCTCTATATTAGTTAACTTGGTTTTCTCCTTTGCATAAACATTGCGCCATATCACATCTCTTTTTCTTTCCCATGTCCATATTTCTTTTTAATATTTTTCAGATATCTGTAGGTTTTGTTGTTTATATTTTAACACTTCCTCAGATGCTTCTTTTTCCAAACAGATCAAAGTGTCTTGATCTATATACTGTTTTTCAAAAATCTGTTGTATTAATGAACGCAATTTTTTATTTGAAGCTTCTGACAGTTTTTCCTGTGAAAGTATTTTTCTTACCTCTAATTTCTCTCTTAATTATTTTGTATATCTTGTGTCTAGAAATTCTGAGCTTTTTACATAATAGTAACAAGACAAGATTTCTTTCTTATCCTCAATGGCCCACTCTATCGTCTTTATGGCTCTTCTTTTGGCCAGTCTATTTTTGTGGACTGCTACTTCCTTCTATAACAAGGGGGCCATCCTCCCCCTGGGCCCAGCCTGGCCCCATTGTAGGAATGTTTCCATATTTTGAGAATTCTACACTGTCGTTTTTTCCAGTCCTGTCACCAGTGTGCCTACCAGGACTGGATACTTTTTTATCCTGGGTCTTGTGCACCCAGCTATCTTTTTTTTGTTTTTGACTTCTATCCATGAAATATGCTATATAAATACAGTTTATATATCAGTGTCAGCTTGGTTAGATTTTGTGAAAAACAGGGTCCACCTCACAAAGGTACTCAGCAGGACTTGAGGATGAATTCAATTTCAGCACTATTACCACTACTCTCCTTTGCTTGCTGACTTTTCATTTCTCCATTAAGACCCCTTTCATCTCTCTATTCGGACTATGGTCTTGCCCTTTTTAATTTCTCCAAATCTTTTGGGTTTCTAATACAGTGACAGGAGTGGACCTCATTCCTAAGTCAAAGTACGATTAAAGTTCATAAAATTAATATTGTTTCAGTCTTTGATGTCAGCCAAGAGTGCTCTTTGCAGCACCCCCAACGTGCCCAGTAATGACTTCTGCAATTCGTATGGATTTACATGTATTGGTAGTATATCTAACTAGGATGGTAAACTCTTCTTTATAAGATCCATTGCTCCTACTACTATTGGGATTATCTGTGTATCTTTCTTCCACATTGCTCTTGTTTCTGCTTGCAAATCCTGATATTTTATGACTTTGTGTGTATCTGTATGCAGGACACTGTAATCACTGGGTGTGGAGATTTCAATGATCAATGCTACTTTTCTCTTCTTTTCTTGGACTACTATGTCTGGTTTTCTAGCATCTATCTTTTGAACTGTTGGTAATGGATGATCCCATGTCATGTAGACTTCATCATTTTCTATGATACTTTGTGGCTCAGGTTTCCAGCGTTCTTCAGCCACTTCAGTACCATAATGTTTGCACAATCCGCAGTGCAGCAGGCTTGCCACATTGTTATGTCTTTCAGTGTACAGTCCTTCTGCCATTAGTGTGCCACAACCAGCAACAAGGTTCATAGGTTCATAGGTTCATACTAGGCTATCTGCTGTAGGGCATTTATAAGCCTAGCCAGAATGTATTTGGCTTTCGCCACCCATTTTAAATTTATTTTGCTATGCCCTTTTTCGAGGTTAGTATACTGTGCCTTTGTCTAACAGTGACACAGAAGTGATACCCGGGGTAAACCTACGATCTCCCATCCACTCATCAAGATTCCTCTTGAAGAGAGTCAATGAGGGACTCTGCCTAACCTGGACTGGGATTTTATTCCAGAGTGAAGGGAGCCTCTGGGTTATGAATCTGTCCCTCCAGCATGTCCTATTTATTTCAGTGCTGAGATTCAAGTCTCTCAAGCGTGTAGCTCGATGGGATTTGGATTTTCTGAGTTGCAGCATGTCCATTAATTCCGGGTTGGACATGGCTTTATATGTCAGGCACAGATCGCCTCTGAACAGGCGGTATGCCACTGAGTAGAGCTGGAGTTTCTTTAACCGGGCAGCATATGACATCTGTTTGAGCCCTTTGATCCTCTTGGTGAGGTACTTTTGGGGTCTTTCCAGTTGCTGCAGGTGTCTGGTAAGGTACATCCCAAAAGGGAATTGTACTCAATTATGGGCCTAATGAGGGATGAGTAAAGAGGCACGATGACCTCCCCTGATCTAGATGTGAATCCCTTCATGATTAGGTGGGCTATATAAAATGTTTTTCTAACCACTTTGGCCACGTGGTTGTCAAATGAGAGATTGCTATCAACTTGGGTCCCCAGGTCCCTAATTACTTCTTCTGTACTTAATGGATTACCACCTGTGTGGTAATTTGTGGGCACTTTGTTTTTGCCAAAGGGGATGACTATACACTTTTTGGCATTTAGCTTGAGGCCATGGCTCTGGAACCAGTTGTCTGTTTCTATGAGGCCCTTTTGGAGGATGCTTGTGTCGGCTGGAGAGTGGATTATGGCACCCAGTTTGCAGTCATCTGCGAACTTGGTCAGCCACAGTCCTTCCGTGTTGGCCTGTACCTCCGAGTCCCAGGACTGAGCCTTATGGGACACCACTTGTAACTGGTTTGGAGTCTGACATAGCTCCAGCAATTCTAACCATGTGGTTCTGTCCTTGAGCCAGTTTGCAATCCATCTAGTGACATAGAGGTTTATATTTAAACTGGTGAGCTTATCTATAATGCCCGAGTGGGGTATTGTATCGAAGGCTTTTGCGAGGTCCAGGTAGGCTGTGTGGACCACCTTCCCCTCTTTAATGGGCTTGGTGACTGTTTCAAAGAAATCAACCAGGTTTAAGAGGCAGGATCTGCCCTTAACAAAGCCGAACTGGGTAGGATCCAGTGTCTGTAGGTCCCCAATATCTTCATTTATGAGGTCCATGATGATCCTTTCCATAGCTTTGCAGACCAAGCTAGTCAGGCTTATGGGGCGATAGTTTCCAGGATCCGTTGAGGCACCACCTTTATGGAGAGGGACCACTTTTGCTGTATGCCACTCTTTGGGACATATCCTGTAGTAAGGCTGAGATTGAACAGTAGTTTTATGTTTGGGTTTAGCTCTTCTTGGAGTTCATGTAGGATGCAGCCCGGGACACCGTCTGGTCCCATAGATGCTTTGTTTTTTGCTTTGGAGAGGGCGGCTCTTACCTGAGCATCTGAGATGTCAGGGGGGCAGCACTCTGCTGGGATAGATATTTGCCCTTTTGGTGGGGAGGGCAGGGAGAAGTTTGCGCTGAACCTGTTAGCTAGGATGTTGGCAATGTCTGTGGGTTCAGTGTATTTTTTGTCATTTTGGACTAATTCTGAGCATATCTGGGAATTACCACCCAGGTTCCTAACATAACTAAAGAAAGCCTTGTGATTATCCTTAGTGTCCTGTGCAATTTTTCTCTCGAAGCTGGCCTTAGACAATTTTATGAGTGCCCGTAGTTTTTTGCTAATACTGATCAGTGATGCCTTCCTTTTTGGGATTTTGCTCTATCATTTAGTAGCTTCCTCCTTCTATTGTATAGTTGGTTTATGGTTGGGGTCCACCAGACAGGACGTCTGCCTTTGGAGTATTGGGTCTTGGTTTTATTTGGGATTGCATGATCCATGCATTCCTGAAGGTGCTTATAGAATGCGTTTATAAAGGATTCTGCGGTCTGGGCCGTATTTTCCACAGGCCCGGGGGCTTTGAAGGATTCCACCTCAGTTTTGAGGAGTGTGAAATTTGCTTTAGAGAAGTTTTTCACTGTGGTTTTCTGGGCAGGGGTGGGGTCGGGATGTGAATATCCAGTGAGATTAGTTTATGGTCTGATCTTACCAGTGAGGGATACACTTCTGGTCTGGAGCATAGAGTCCCCATGTTGGTGATGATCATGTCCAGTATGTTTTCCCCTCTTGTGGGAGTGGTAACAAGTTGTTCCATAGCATTTGAGTTTATAAATTCTAGAAGTTTATAAATTCTAGGACCCTTTGGGCTAGGGTGTTGGAGCTAGAGTAATGCTCCCAGTCTATGTTTGGGTAGTTGAAGTCGCCCAATATAATGGTGTTTGGAGAGACCTTCATATTTTCCAGTGTTCTCAGAAAGGCCAAGTGGGGTTCCTGGGTTTGGGAGGGTGGTCTGTAGCAGGCTATAAACTGGAAGGCAGTTTTACCCACTGTTAGTTGCACATGGATAGTCTCTGATGCTTCGTGCTTTGCCACTAACCTGGAGGTGTGGGTATCTTTGATGAATATCGATACTCCCCCTCCTTTTGTGGTTCGGTCCAAGTTTTGGGGCCGAAAAGCATGGTATGAGGTATAACCTGGTAGTGCTGGAGAGCCCTGAACCAGGTTTCTGTTACTGCACAGATATCGATGTTCTCCATGCTAAGGAGAGTTTTGAGTGCGTGCATCTTGAGGTTTAGACTTCTGGCGTTGAATAGCATTACTCTTAGTTTCTTATCCCTTGTGATACCTATGGAGGTGGGTTTGTCTTTTTAGCCTTGCCTAAAAAGGCACTATGGGGTAGCAAGAGCCTTTGCCAATATCTGAAAGCCCAGGGGTGACAGGTGCAAGCCATCCCTAGCGAAGCATCGTGGCTTGTCGAGCATATCATCCCAAGCTGACAGGCATTGGATCCCCTTTGAATGACACCAGTACTTAAGCCAATTGTTGAAATTGATCATCTTGTCTTCATATTGTGGCATCATTCTTGGTGAGGGTAAGATGCTACTCAAGGTCAGGGTCATACCGGCCTGGGCTACATGCTCAGAGAACTCCTTTATGTCTCTTTTCATGTAGTCCAGGGAGGTACGTCTCAAGGGATCTACCTGAGTACGTTGAAACTGCAGATGAGCGAAAACGACTTCACCGACACCAGAAGATCGACAAGGCAGAAGACCGACGGAGGAAGACACCGACGCTGAGAACACTGAGATGGGGAAAGGATGTGTAAGTATGCGGTAGTGATGGACATTAGGGTGCGAGTAAGGTAAGTGTGCGATAATGGCGGTGTGTAGGGATAGGGGTGGGATAAGTGAGTTAGGGTTAGGGCGCAGGTTAGGTAAGGGTGCGAGTGAGGTAAGTGTGCGATGTTGGCGGTGTGTAGGGATAGGGGTGGGATAAGTGAGTTAGGGTTAGGGCGCGGGTTAGGTAAGGGTGCAGTAGTGATAGTTTTTGGGTTAGGGGCGGGTTAAGTGAGTTAGGGTTAGGGCGCGGTTTAGGTGAGTGTGCGATAGTGACGGACCTTAGGGTAAGGGTTTGGGTTAGGGTTGTAGATAGTTGTGTATGTATGGGTTAGTGTTGGTTTGTAAGGATTTTGGTGTGCTTGTGTTGTGTGTGTGGGTTTTGGATAGGGGATTTGTTTTGTTTGTTGTTATGATGTGTCGAGTGTATGAGGTGTCGTGTTTGTGAACTGTCAATGATGTGGTGTCAGTGAAGTCGTTTTCGCTCTTTTGGTGTTTCGATGTAGTCAGGTAGATCCGTCTCAAGTCATTCACACCAGCATGGACAATGACTGAGTCATATTTGTACTTGCCTTGGAGTGACCTGAGTGCTTGTGTTATGTGGCGGATCCTAACGCCCGACAGGCTGCTCACCGTGACCCTCTCCTTGTTCAGCCTGGTGAGTGGGATGTCAGTGTGCTTGACGATAGTCACCTATTACAAGTGTATCAGGTGTGTTGTTTAGTCTTAAGGGCTGTGACTGTTCGGCACACTGGCTTTGTGAGATATGTGTTGCACGCGTTTTGTTTTGGGGTAGCGGTTGCTTGGTTGTCTGCTTTGGAGGTCTCTGCTGCTTAGGCAGATCTTTATTTAGAGCCTCTGAGTATGTTTTTGTGTGATTATGTGTTTGGTTTGCTGTCGTGGTAGGTCTATGTGAGACCGGAATTGTAGTGAGTGTGGTTTCCTTCTCCTCCTGAGTGGTTATGCCAGTACTGAGTTGAGAGAGCTTAGCCTCCAGTTTGACTATATGGTTGCATCTCTCACATGTGTTGGAATTTGTTGGGAGGAGGAGAGGGTTGTCTGTGTACATGAGGCAGTTGTAACATTGCCTCAAGATTCCCAGATTCACCAGCTGGACCGGAGAGGAGATTGAAAACTGACCTTTGGACATGCTAGAATAATATTGGGAATTCCTTAATAATTGAAAACAAGGGCCAGTGGGGAGTGAGGGTGTAGTGCTTTAAATTTTTAGTGCTGACTTATATATTTTCTTTAGCAAGCAAGTGCCAGGTAACTTAAGTGCAATGTGTTACAGGTAACTTAAATGCAAAAACGACATACAGTAACTTTCTTTCAAGTGAAACAAGGAAATAAGTACAGTAAGCAATGCAGATATCACTAGTGATCCACAGAAGTGCTGAGAAGCCGCATATTATGTGGAATTAGCGTTCCAGGGAAATAAGCAAACAAACAACAAGCATATAAATAAAGCTAGATTCAGCAGGCCTGGATCTAGTCTATGCTACAGCAAACAAGGTGTACCAGTTTCAGTAAGATACAGTTCAAATATTCAGGCACTATAAACCTTTAACCAGAAATTCCCAGCTCAGAAGGGCAGAGTCCAGCCTCTTCTCCCACAAGAGTGCAGACCACGAACCTTCTTAATGTAAAATAACTGGCCTGAAGCCCAAGTGCTTAAACCAGAACTAATACACTTTAAGAATAACAGACACTGGGCTCTCCATCAGCAGTTCCTAACTTAGAAGGATGAAAGCTACCTGTCCTGCCACCACAGTGCATGCCACAAACCTTCCTAATGTAAAACAACTGGTCTGAAGCCCAAGTGCTTAATCCAAAAGACTTAGAATGATAGCTACACTTTAATCAAGTTACTACCAAGCAGTAATAAATACAATTGAATACTTTAGAGAATGCCTGGATTAGTGCTCAAGTTACACAAACAAAGCTAGATCCAGCAGGCCCGAATCCAGTCTATGCCACAGTAAACAAGGCGCACCAACTTCAGTAAGAAGCAGTTCAGATATGCATGCACTATAAGCCTTTAATCAGAAATTCCCAGCTCAGAAGGGCAGAGTCCAGCCTCTCCTCCCACAAGAGTGCAGACCACGAACCCTCTTAATGTAAAATAACTGGCCTGAAAGCCCAAGTGCTTAAACCAGAATTAATACACTTTTAGAATAACAGACACTGAGCCCTCAATCCGCAGTTCCCAACCTAGAAGGATGTAAGCTACCTGTTCTACCACTACAATGCAGACCACAAACCCTCTCAGTGCAAAACAACTGGTCCGAAGCCCAAGTGTTTAAACCAAAAGGCTTAGAATGAGTTACACCAAGCAGTAATAAATACAATTGAGTACTTTTAAGATGATGCAAAAGTAAAATAAAGTAGGTAGAAACACAAGTACAGTAAAAGCAGATGAAAATTTTTTTTTCTGAATAAGTGCTGAGATCAAAGAAACAGATTTGAGCACTGAAACTAGAAAACTGGCCAGTTACAAGAAAAAAAAAACAAGCTAGAAGACTTCCCTCCAACACAGAAGGGCCGAGGGCTCAGAAGCCCATAAATAGTCTATACCACTTAACAGGAAAGGCAGGAAACAAGCTTAAATTTTTTTTTCTGTTTCCCAGATGCTCTCTTTGTACACAGTAGGAGTGCCTGAAATCAGAATATGATCTCACTGCACTCAGTTGAGTGAGCAAATGAGATGGGCCCAGAAGGAGTAACCAAACACAAATTTACAAGAGGGGCGGACAGTTTCAAGGCCACTAAGATTAACACCAAAACAAAAACAGGGAGGGTGGGTGGGACTAACTGAAGAGCAGAGTCAAAACTTCCAGTTCAGTTAATATTCCTGCAACACACAGATAAAATCAATTTAAATACTGTATTTCTTTGAAAAAAAAAGTGCAGATAAAGGTACTTAAATTCTCTTATACGTCCAGTTGAATACAGCAAGTTCTTAGCCGGCCAAAGCTGAGGTTTTTAAGCAGAAAATATTTCACACTGTACCACTTAAATAGACAAGGACAGGAAATCAAAGAATGTGGCTACCCCCACACCTGTAATTACTAGCAAATAACAAAATTCAGCAAACACTGACTAACTTCCAGTACACTTAATATTCCTGCAACACACAGTTAAAATCAATTTAAATACTGTATTTTTTTTTTAAAAAAGTGCAGATAAAGGTACTTAAATTCTCTTATACGTCCAGTTGAATACAGCAAGTTCTTAGCCGGCCAAAGCTGAGGTTTTAAGCAGAAAATATTTCACACTGCACCACTTAAATAGGCAAGGACAGGAAATCAAAGAATGTGGCTACCCCACACCTGTAATTACTAGCAAATAACAAAATTCAGCAAACACTGACTAACTTCCAGTTCACTTAATATTCCTGCAACACACAGTTAAAATCAATTTAAATACTGTATTTTTTGAAAAAAGTGCAGATAAAGGTACTTAAATTCTCTTATACGTCCAGTTGAATACAGCAAGTTCTTAGCCGGCCAAAGCTGAGGTTTTTAAGCAGAAAATATTTCACACTGTACCACTTAAATAGGCAAAGACAGGAAATCAAAGAATGTGGCAACCCCCACACCTGTAATTACTAGCAAATAACAAAATTCAGCAAACACTGACTAACTTCCAGTTCACTTAATATTCCTGCAACATACAGTTAAAATCATTTTAAATACTGTATTTTTTTTGAAAAAAAAGTGCAGATAAAGGTACTTAAATTCTCTTATACGTCCAGTTGAATACAGCAAGTTCTTAGCCGGCCAAAGCTGAGGGTTTTAAGCAGAAAATATTTCACACTGTACCACTTAAGTAGGCAAGGACAGGAAATCAAAGAATGTGGCTACCCCCACACCTGAAATTACTAGCAAATAACAAAATTCAGCAAACACTAACTTCCAGTTCACTTAATATTCCTGCAACACACAGTTAAAATCAATTTAAATACTGTATTTTTTTGAAAAGAAAGTGCAGATAAAGGTACTTAAATTTTCTTATACGTCTAGTTGAATACAGCAAGTTCTTAGCCGGCCAAAGCTGAGGTTTTTAAGCAGAAAATATTTCACACTGTACCACTTAAATAGGCAAGGACAGGAAATCAAAGAATGTGGCTACCCCCACACCTGTAATTACTAGCAAATAACAAAATTCAGCAAACACTGACTAACTTCCAGTTCACTTAATATTCCTGCAACACACAGTTAAAATCAATTTAAATACTGTATTTTTTGAAAAAAAGTGCAGATAAAGGTACTTAATTCTCTTATACGTCCAATTGAATACAGCAAGTTCTTAGCCAGCCAAAGCTGAGGTTTTTAAGCAGAAAATATTTCACACTGTACCACTTAAATAGGCAAGGACAGGAAATCAAAGAATGTGGCTACCCCCACACCTGTAATTACTAGCAAATAACAAAATTCAGCAAACACTGACTAACTTCCAGTTCACTTAATATTCCTGCAACACACAGTTAAAATCAATTTAAATACTGTATTTTTTGAAAAAAGTGCAGATAAAGGTACTTAAATTCTCTTATACGTCCAGTTGAATAGAGCAAGTTCTTAGCCGGCCAAGGCTGAGGTTTTTAAGCAGAAAATATTTCACACTGTACCATTTAAATAGGCAAGGACAGGAAATCAAAGAATGTGGCTACCCTCACACCTGTAATTACTAGCAAATAACAAAATTCAGCAAACACTGACTAACTTCCAGTTCACTTAATATTCCTGCAACACACAGTTAAAATCAATTTAAATACTGTATTTTTTTGAAAAAAGTGCAGATAAAGGTACTTAATTCTCTTATACGTCCAGTTGAATACAGCAAGTTCTTAGCCAGCCAAAGCTGAGGTTTTTAAGCAGAAAATATTTCACACTGTACCATTTAAATAGGCAAGGACAGGAAATCAAAGAATGTGGCTACCCCCACACCTGTAATTACTAGCAAATAACAAAATTCAGCAAACACTGACTAACTTCCAGTTCACTTAATATTCCTGCAACACACAGTTAAAATTAATTTAAATACTGTATTTTTTTGAAAAAAAAGTGCAGATAAAGGTACTTAATTCTCTTAT
The DNA here is from genome assembly GCF_019279795.1 of Protopterus annectens. Classification (NCBI taxonomy): domain Eukaryota; kingdom Metazoa; phylum Chordata; order Ceratodontiformes; family Protopteridae; genus Protopterus; species Protopterus annectens. The sequence continues at coordinate 828 of NW_025052173.1, read as the reverse complement.
ACGTCCAGTTGAATACAGCAAGTTCTCAGCCGGCCAAAGCTGAGGTTTTTAAGCAGAAAATATTTCACACTGTACCACTTAAATAGGCAAGGACAGAAAATCAAAGAATGTGGCTACCCCCACACCTGTAATTACTAGCAAATAACAAAATTCAGCAAACACTGACTAACTTCCAGTTCACTTAATATTCCTGCAACACACAGTTAAAATCAATTTAAATACTGTATTTTTTTGAAAAAAAAGTGCAGATAAAGGTACTTAATTCTCTTATACGTCCAGTTGAATACAGCAAGTTCTTAGCCGGCCAAAGCTGAGGTTTTTAAGCAGAAAATATTTCACACTGTACCACTTAAATAGGCAAGGACAGGAAATCAAAGAATGTGGCTACCCCATCACCTGTAATTACTAGCAAATAACAAAATTCAGCAAACACTGACTAACTTCCAGTTCACTTAATATTCCTGCAACACACAGTTAAAATCAATTTAAATACTGTATTTTTTTGAAAAAAAGTGCAAATAAAGGTAATTAAATTCTCTTATACGTCCAGTTGAATACAGCAAGTTCTTAGCCGGCCAAAGCTGAGGTTTTTAAGCAGAAAATATTTCACACTGTACCACTTAAATAGGCAAGGACAGGAAATCAAAGAATATGGCTACCCCCACACCTGTAATTACTAGCAAATAACAAAATTCAGCAAACACTGACTAACTTCCAGTTCACTTAATATTCCTGCAACACACAGTTAAAATCAATTTAAATACTGTATTTTTGTTTTAAAAAAGTGCAGATAAAGGTACTTAATTCTCTTATACATCCAGCTAAAAT
>NW_025052172.1:0-11605 GCF_019279795.1 Protopterus annectens | reverse complement strand
ACAGCCACAGACTGTACCTGCTAGGCATACAGATCACTGTCCAACCATGGACACGTACCTGTGCCGGGCAGGGTGCTAGGGGCAGTATGGGGTACCAACCCTGACTGGGTCTATCATCAGGGCAGAGGTATGATGACTGGACCCATGTCCCTGCGGGGACTGGCCAGGCCAGGGCCGTGGTCTAGGACGGTCAATGGACAGCCAGCCCCAGCATTGCTGGGGCTGGTACTGCCACTACGGAGCAGCTGTGATCCAGGGTTCATGCCCAGCTGATGCTGTTGCTGGATGCACCCGTTTTACTCATCCACCCCGCATGGTCCTGGCTCATGGATAAACATTGGAGGACATCTAATGTCCCCCCAATGGCTATCAATGACCTGGGTTAATTCATGGCCCCGGCAAGGTCACGGATGCTGTCATTGATAGCGGTTTTGGGCCCCTTTCCCCCCTAGTCCCTGTCAGATGTACGGTTCCATACGTGCCTGTGCCTGCATTACAGCCCGGAACATTCTGGAGTACAACCAGTGGTGCTCCACCGAGAACCCCCTGGACATCTGCCTATGTGGTACCATTCCAGTAATTTGGCTATGGCTGCTGTGAGGGGATGCATGTGCCATAGGTACCATACTCTCCTGGTCAATGCCAACTGTATGCTGTCCCTCAGCTAAGGCCATTGGTGACGAGGGATGTATTGGCAGTATGAGTGTGCACATAGATGGGGTTGACCGCTGTGTACTGTCGATTGATGGACCAACGACAGACCCTGTCAGACCTTCCTGTGCCACAATACATGTCTCATCATCTCCACTATTAGTGGCGGTGACATCAGGTTCCCTGCTGCATTCAGCCACCCCTAACTCAGCACCTGTGAAAGGAAGACAGGGAACACACTTTACAATCTGTACGTGATGTTAGCACACATGCACACATGAACACATGCACACATGCACACATGCACACCTGAACACATGTGCACATGAACACATGCACACATGCAGACATGAACACATGGGCACATGAACACATGAACACATACACACATGCAAACATGAACACGCACACATGAACACATGCACACATGAACACATGCACACATGCATACATGCACAGAAATACACTGCTCACCACAGCACATACACACACACACCAACAATCCAACACATACACAATAGTGGGTGATGGTGGGTGACAGTATCACAAGTCAAACAGTCACCACACACGTGTCAGCATGCAGAATATGTGTTGCTCAAGACCATGCAGTGCAAGTATAGATAGCCCTATCTAATGACATTATACATGGCTTTGATGCATGTGTGTAGTTGTTCAGTGATTGGGTACACCCTGGAACACAATGTGTACATGGACACAACATTGCTGTGCAAGTATTATCTGCTCTGCAATGTCATGTGCACCATCACTCAATGGTATACATACCATGGCAGCATGTATCTGTGTGACACATAGATTGCCATGTTTGATGACAGTGTCTGTGTCCATAGCACATAATAGTGGGCAGAAGTGTAGCAAATGCATGCAATGTACAGACATGGGATGAGTGGTGCATGTAGACGTGAAGGAATCCCAATGCTCAACATGGACATTGTACAGTGGTTATGGTGAGTGTGGGACATATTGCAGATATGTCAGTGCCAGCCATGACATGGCATGCTACATGACTGCAACATTAAACACCACACATACCCAATGTGTGTCATGTGACCTATACACCCAATAGCATTACAGGACATATATGTGACTCTTTATACAGATGGCGAGTGATGTGCAAAATGTGTATAATGTATATGTAGTTATCACACACAACATGCTATGCATGGTGTGTATAGGTGCATATGTTTGCATACACAAAACAATGAGGTGCACATCAAAGACTGCTATGTGTAGTACTGTGGTCACTGTAACCGGATGGGGTGTAGTACCATGTGCCATCATCATCATCATGCATCTTGTGGTCACTCACGGCTAGTACTGTGTGACAGACCACCGCCTAGCATGCTCTACCTGAACTGCAGTGCCGTGGATACGGTCACTATTACACAGCCACTTTGTACATGGGTGCATGAGGTGCCCAGTAGGGAGCATTGCCTAACATGACTGTGTTATGTGTTGAAGAGTGTTGCACAGCCCCATGATAGGCCCCTTCCCCTGAGGTACATCATGTGTGTGGATGACATGTGGGATACTGGAGTGTGACCTTACAGCAGGTGTGTGGTTACACCATATGTAGCATGACTTTGTGTACTGCATGTGATAAATGTGTTATGTTGTGTACAGGTGTTGCAACTATGTCATGCACGTGCAGTACGGGTTGCTGATAACTGTGTGTCATGCTCTCTGTGCATTGCATGTCATTGAGGCAGCTATTGACATTACTGAGCTGTGCAACGCCTCACAGCAAACATGGCATGCACATGTAGGGTGTGTTACGCGGGTATGGCCTACACCTCACCTATGACATGCATATTTCATTACCAACATTGCAGGTATGCATTACACTCACTGTGCTAGCATGGATCGGCTGCCCTGTCACACACCAGAGGGACCTACGGTATCATGAGAGGGAAGTTCAAGCCAGCGGCCACAGCTGTGGCATTGCTACAGTGGGTATGCTAAACTGCAGTACAACAACAGTCAACAGTTACAGGTGTAGGGATATTATTCAAACTATCCGTATTGCACAACACCAGACAGCAGAACTGCTAAACACACAGTACACATCTCATGTACACATAATCTAACAATACAGTTAACTGTAGTCTGCAGATAGGGCATGTTACCTGCTTCTGCTCCAGGTGGATGTGTGCTGAGTGGTCTGCCCATTGGCTACAACACATGCCGTGGCTGATGTAGCTGTTGTCCAGAGAAACTATGCTTAGGAGCAGCTCCTCTGCTCTGGTGAGGGGGTGAATGGCCACCTCCACCTGTGGCAAGCCGCTGTCTTTTTGATATCAGACGACGCCGACGCAGTCTTTTAATTAAATCACTGCAGTGATGGCGTACCAGCTCATATGTCCGGTTATGCATGCCTATGTCATTTACCTGATGAACAAGTTCCTGCCACAGTGCAGTCTGCTCCTGCTGGTGCTGGCTGCTTCTGGAGAAGAGCATTGTGTACCGCTGCAATAGGCTGTCGAGTATCACCTCTTCCTCATCCGCTGTGTATGTTGTGTTGTGTTGGTGGGACATCTGGATAAAAAAGATATGAACAATATGTGTGAGAGTGTCCTGTAAGTAATAATTTTTTACATTTACCCACAGATATCACTTTACTGACATATATACCATCCTATTGTCTGTCAGAGGTTACACACGTTCAATACCACTTATTAGTTCTCAGGCCACAACTAACACTGCCTGGCAGACTCTATATATCACACCACTATACAACAGTACCCAACACACTGTTTGTGACACATTGCACAACCTCAAGACAGGGTGTATATCACAATCGATGCATGAATAACAGAGAAGTCATCCAGGCCTGATGTAAAGTACAGGCACAGTAGTACCCAATCAACCACCCTAGTCATTGATGCCACAGCCCTGCTTAACAGATGTGTCCAGTTGTTACTATAGGTGGCATACTGCTGTAACAGACTATATATGTTGCTGGATACACACATTTACCTTGTAACACACATATGACTGCAGCCATTGTACAGGCATAATCACACACAATATCAGGCAAACATACAACGCACCACTGCATGCCAACACAGATGAGCATTACCTGTGTACCATACGGTACTGTGTGCCACTACTTACACACCCTTATGCCTGCATTCTGTCCTCTGTGGAGACTACAGAAATCACACATGACAGTGTTTCCAAGCAATGTGAACACACACCATACTGTGCTGTTTAGGCCTACAGCTTCAGGTAGTACTACAGTTCATATTGGTGATGGATTCACCAGCAGTGCCACTCACTAAGTATACATGTATTGCTTTAGCCTACAATGAGACACCACATTCGTCAACAGAGAACAACGTCACATCATCTGCCTTTCAACTATGTCTGCCTAACAGTACATTACATATCAGTTGCTGTCCTCACAGCTAGGATAGGCACTACCATGTCAGAAACAACAACATCACAATTCAAGCTATCACACCTTTACAGATCTTGCACACTTTCAGCTGCTACACTTATTCAACCCTCACATAGCAGCTATTGCATTGGCACATGTGTGAGTGCATAGTGTCATAGGTAGGTAATATGCTATTGGCCCTAGGGGCTCACGGCAGCCTAGGCCATATGCTACCCTGGCCTTGACACACACATGTACTTTGATTTCCTCACTTCTTGCCCCTGCCAACCTGAACCACAGAGGTGTTTCCTGGGTGTATTACCAATCTCCCACACAATCAGTATTTATAACAACCGCTAAGGAGGAGCCTTGTTTGCTATTGCTAGGTGGTCTATTCCAGTGTATGGCATATGTCTGAGATGGGAACCTATTCCTCCAGCATGTGCTGTTTAGTGAGCTGACAAGGCTTAGGCTCCTAGACCATGTATCCCGCGAGGGATTGTGATATGTTGCCATGGTGGCTTGTCACCTGCCATGGTTGTGACATACCTCTGTATGTCCCGCAGAGGTCACCTCTTGTGCGGGCCAGGCATGGAATACAGTGTAGTTTGGTTTTGTGAGTCAGTCTGCATAGGGCATCTGTTTGCAGCCAGTATTACCCCTGGGAGGTCTGTCTGGTGGCCTGTTTCCTGGTGTGTATTTGTCATGTGAAGTACATACCACACAGGTGGCATTGTGATGAGTAGAGGGGAAATTTCAAATTCTCTATAATTCCATAGCTGACACACCTGTTGTCATGACACATACCACACAGACAGATTACAGGTGTAGTGTGGCACTGTCTTCATCAAAGTGAGGCGTCGTCCACCTGTGTCCCATGTTCCCTTATCACACCTTCTCACTGTTAGGTAGATCTCTACCTATGTGGTAGTTAATGGGTACACTGTTTTGGAAGGTGGAATGGCACTGCAGTATCAACACCTGCCTACAGTCCATGCCTTGTCACCACACACCTGTTGTGGTACATATGAACCCTGTCTCTCTCTGTCTCTCTCACTTATATATGTATATATATCTATATATCTATCTATCTATTCATATATATATATATATATATATATATATATATATATATATATTATATACATGCATATATATGGAATAATATTACATGTACAATTCATGTACAATATCCATTGCTGTACACATGGATGTACATATAGGTATATGTACAGTCAACTTTTCATGGTGGGGATATCACTTCTTGGCGCAACAGTTGTGGGATGTACAGGTATGTGATCAAATTGGGTAATAGTGTTGTGTAGAATGTACGTGGGTGTCTCAGCCCTGTAGCATTAGCAGGCCTCACTGGCTGTAACAACACAGCAGACTGGACAAATCTAACCTATCAGCATTTAACCACCACATGACATATAACACTACCACATAGTCGCCTCTTGGGCATAGGCCAACCGGGTGGTCACTTCAGGGCACCGCCTAGCAGGGGTGCTTTCCCACTATTTATGTGGTGTAGTAGTCATGGGTGGGAGCACCAGGAAGTGTGGTAGGGGGTGCCATGAGCCCTTTGCCCAAGGCACCAGCCACCTAAGGTCAGCCTCCCAAAGCACTGCATGCTGCTTCTCAAGCCACACACTACAACCTACATGGATATATGCACATATCAACCTTCACTGACAGATATCCATCTACCCTTCACTAACAGTTGCAGTATGTCCCTTGCCCTATGCACATGTGCAGATACAGATAGATACATACTGCTAACACACATGGATGATTTGCAGTGTGTAGAGTACTCTTCAGGAACATCTACAACATGCCAACACATACATGTGAGTTACATACCTTACCTTTGTATTTCTCTGCTCCATGTGTTACGGGTTTGTAGTTTTTTTTATTTGTGTTTTTTGGGGGGTTTTGCCCTCTATTTAACTTTCTGTCTCAGTTTCTCACTCTGTTCTGTCTCTGTCTCAGTCTGTGTCTGTGTCTGTGTGTGTCTCTTTCTCTCTTACTCTCTATCTCACAGCACCTGCAATGATATAATTGCATGTGTGGACTGCAGATACAACCTGCTTTTCTAGGTATCTGCACTTGTGCATGTGACAGCCTCGCAACTAATTGCTGCCCAACACCATTCAGTAATTGCATGCAGTCAAGCTGTTTGCGATTGCATTACTCACTGTGATTGCAGCCCACTGCTATACAATGTGCGCTAGGGTTAGGTAGGCATAGCCTTTTCAGATTTCCAAGGCGGGGCGCATGCTTGTTTGCTCTGGACACCGTTGTGTCAGTCTGAAGGTTGGTATATGTCTCTTATCTGATGGTAGGGTTGTAGCCAGTTATATGCATGTTGTACTCAAACCTGGATGCTGTTGCTTCCAGTACACACATCACAGTGTAGCATACGTACACACCCTCCAAATGTAAGCAACACAGGACATCAGAGTATGCACTTTTTTCTCTACCTACACAATTAACCGCCATACAAATGTGGTTATTGCACTGTATTCCTGTGACCAGTATTAATCCTGGTATGATACCGTGTGGTGTTTGTAAGGTGCTACTGTGACATTATTCCCTGCTAGGATGGTTGGTTCTCCTTTCACAGTCATGTCATGTACCCACAACCACTGCTGGTAAAGACCCACAGAAAAGGATTTGTGTTATACCATTCCTAATTTCCATTTACATTTCCTCATTGTAATGCATGATATATTTATTTCAGAACCAAGTTATTTGTAAATCTGCTGTGGCTTAGTGGCAATTTATGCAATCTATTGTGTCAATGGTCTGGGGTTCGAGATCAGCAGAGGTTTTTCTTTGCTGCTCGCAGAACAAGGGCTCTGCCATAGAGTGACTAAGGCACTTTAAGAAGTTGTATGGTTTTGCGCGATGCTTAATGATGCTGCTGCGCATTACGCGACACTCGCTTAATGCCACTTATTACTGCTTAAAAGTGCTTACTCCTGCTAACCCTCAATAATTTCTTTAAAGAAAATAAAATGGGGGAGATAGGAAAGTGCTGAAAAGTAACAAAGGGGACAGACAGTATGTAAACAAGCTCGATGTGCAGGATGGGTGTAGGGAAGGTCCATAGCTGCCCATTTCTTTAACAGCAACAGCTGTGCATATGTGAATGAATTTGGGAGGAAATTTGAAACCTTCCACCCTGGGAGAGGGGTGAGGACAACAAAGCATGTTGTACTGGTACTCCCAATTATCAGCTTACATGTTTGTCCAATGGACATGTGTGCAAAATGGGCAGCTATTTATGGGGTGTAATTTTGTAGGTACAGATTGCCCTTTTTTTCTATTTTTTCTTTTTTCAGGTGAGAGGAAGTGAGGTAGAGGAAGTAGGTATGTCCAGGGAGTGTAGGTTGGGAAGGCAAACAGACAAGACAAACAAGATGCATACCAGGGTGGTGTATTATCACTACGAGGTGGTGAACAAATTGATGGGGTCTGTTTGAAATCGCGAACCCATGAGCTCCATAGATGGTAAATATGGAACTGAGATCCCCACCCATGGGCAGTCACTACTGAACCTTCTTTACACAGCCCCAAGCGTGGCTGTGCTGGGGCTGTGTAGGATGGGCAGGTTTCACCCATGAGACGTAAGCACTCTCGTTCTCAAGCTGGCATAGGGGATCAGCTTAATGAACACTGGATCTCCTACGCACTACAACCCGACCCTTGAGCAGTGACAGGTGGCTCCTTTCTTCACCCACGCTTGCATGGGGACGAGCCCCATCCCCGCAGCGCTTTCACCCAAAGGTGGCACAGACCAATGGAGGAGGGGAGTCTCGCCAGCACCGACCTGCTGCTGGTGCCAGGCACTCTCACCGCTGAGGAGGGGATGGTGGGTCCGCTGGGACCGCCTTCCCATACGCTCTTGTGATTAGGTGTGTTTTCTAATTACAACATAAGCAAAACAGCATTCCCAGATTAGTTGTAACAGCATGCAATAATATTCCTGGTATTAACCCAACACACAACAAGATTACAACAGTTGAACATAGCAACACATGTGCATATATTGAACCACAGGATATTCCAACAGCATGCATGGATGTTTGGTAGCAACAGGCCACCATGATTGTGGTGTTTAAACAGGGCACACACATCAACGTGAATGCAAATATTTATAGAACAATAGGACATATGCCCCAACAAATATGTAAGATTACACATACCCATTGAGGTGTGGAATTGCATGGTTTATGCACATACAGTAGGGTGGAGAAAAAACCTCGGTTAACATCTTATAATTACCTTTTCATTTACACTACATTCCTAGTGACTGCAGGTGTATATCCCCTACATGTATTATTACACTTGCCACCATACATTAGGTTGTGTAATGGGTTTGGCTAGTTCAATATATGCCTGACCTATATCTCGGACATACTAATCCGTCCAGGGATGCAGATGTTACTGCTACATATTTCTTGGATTGCATTTATATTTCTTTATCTACATATCTGGATGTTTTCACATGACATTTTCACTCGGGATTTGTACAGAACCCTGCATTTCTTGGACACACACTCATATTTCTGGGAAAAGATGTAACATGCCACACGCGGTGCTGTGATTTACTTATTCATGCCAGCCAGTAACTGACTGTTATGGACTGTATATATGTTTCACAGCTACTAGCACTTCCATCACCCACTTTATATGGGACTGCACAACTCTGGGTTGCCAGCACCTTTCAAACAGTACTGTTTATATAATGCAAGGGTATAACAACATTTCAGACTCTGTGACACAGACACACTCTGGGTTTTAGACCTTTATTAATGACATTATACACTTTTCCACAGGCTCACTCCTTTATTTGTTTTAACGGTGTATATGGTAAGTATATGTTCAAGACATATTATACCTTTTATTAATGGGTTAGAACACTCTCTTTTTTCAGGCTCACTCACTTATTTTTATATGACAGTGCCTGCAGTGAGATAGTTCCTTCCAGACATATGTTACCTTTCTAATGGGGTTACTACATCTTTTTTTCTTCCTCTCTGATGCTTTATCTGACAGTACATGGCAGAGGACTTATTCAGACAATTTTATGGCTGTATTATTGGACTACAACACTTTCTTTTCATGCTCTCCCCTATTTTTTATAACAATACATGTAGAATAATCACTAACCTGCCTGGTGGTGCAGCTCAGCAGCCTATCAGCATAGGTTTGCTGATTCGCAGCACGGTCACCAGCTGTAAAGTAAATGAAGGGATATTGAGACATACCTATCCATTATACATACTCATTATCACTCTACATACTACATTCCATGGCTACTTACTCGTTGTAATTCATTAATTCAGGTGGTCTTGCTTTCATCTCTTCAGGTCTGCATGGTGGTGACGGACCTGCTCTTCACCAGTCTGGAGGAATGCCTGTGGCACTGGTGAGTACACGAGGCTAACCAGTTCCAAGCCTCTGCCTTGTACTGGCCCCTTGAACTGGCCCTGCAGGAGTCTTGACTCATGATGAGTGGACAAGGAGCCAAATCATGTGGTTTTGACTCCTCGATGTTCCCCAACATTGTGCTCTCGGAAGCGTGTTCCCTCCCACACCAGACATTCTAACTGCAGATGTGAGCTACAATCAGTTATGCGCATGTATTCCCACCTGGTGGGGCTTAAATATGCCGCGATTTCCCCGCGACTTTTTGTGATTGGTTGTTTTGTAAAATTCTCGGCTGACTGCAGACCTGCTTTAGTAATGGTGTAAACTACCATTCGTGAAGTATATATAAATGTTAACAGTGGCTGTTTCCCCAGTAAGTTGTCAGCGGCTTAGTGGTTCTTGCAATTCTTTGTTTCCTGGGATGCACAGAGTCCTGGGTTCGAACCTTGTTATTCATTTTATTTTCATACTGTCCACATATAGGCTAGGGTGTGGCTTCGCATTTAAGCCAACTTTTTGCTCGTTATATGTTGCCTCCTGAGTGCCCCCATAGGTGCCCCTTGGTTGGCGCATGGCACATGTCCATCGCTATAGAAACGGTTACATTGGCGCCTGGTTAAAAGCGCTGTTAAACTATAAGCAACTCCTATTGGCGCTTGGATAAAGCGCTATTGAACTATGGGCAACTCTATTGCACTGGGTGAAGCGCTGCTTAACTGCAGACAATTTTATATTGGGATCCTTTAAAATATTTATTTTGTTCACTGATACATTTTGGCTATTTACCGTCGTTTTTAGTCACCACGTTTACACATATATGTCAGGTATTCCATATACTGATTTAAAAAATAAATGCAAAAGGGAGTGGTGGGACTCAAACCGTGAATGCCTCTTCTTTGTGCGAACACTCTACCATTATGCTATTGCTATTTGGTGTGAGTTGCAGAATTGCTAACTGGTACAGTCTAAGCAATGGGCACACCCGCTAGGGCTAATAATAATGCCAGTCATGTTGTACGGGCAGCTATTTTGGGAATTTAAAAAATGTACCATGTTATGCATTTTAGAAACTGTGATGGGGTTTACAATATCAGGACACAGTGAGGTGTTGGGTGCAGGGACATTTGAGCCGACTCACTCTTGTTTATTTTGCTTTTGTTTTAAAACACTTGCAGGGCGTGGACATTTACATCAAGCTTGGCAGTCGACACGTTTCCTGCTTTCTTACACGGTCCGTGTAAGACTGCACGGTTGAGTCAGCATTGCCCTCATGGCATATTCGCGGCAATACTGACGCCGAAGTACCATTCACCGTCACAGAAGCCCGAAGTAAGACTTATTAAGTCTTACACAGAGGATTCGTGAATCCGGGGGAATATCTTTTAATATTATGTCATTTAGATGGCTGAGATTGCTTACAATACAGACTTAGAGTGTGAAGTACTTTAGCAGAGAATTAGTATAATAAGAGTTCTGAGTATGATGGGGTTAAAAAAGGGACTATGGAAGGTGTCAGTAACTGGGAGGTTATGGCATACTTAGGTTATGTAATTTGAGATATTATATTGACATTATACCATTTTTAGAAGGTGCATTTGCAGCTGTGAATGGAATTTGGGGTAAGAGGATGTGATTTTGGTATTGATTTTGAGATTGTGGGTTCTTATATACAGGAAAAGTGATTAGTGCATTGGAGTTTAGTTTGAAGAGTCTGTAATGTTATAGTCTTATATAATGTTATAGTCTTATATAATGTTAGTCTTATATACAGGAAAAGTGATTAGTGCATTGGAGTTTAGTTTGAAGAGTCTGTAATGTTATAGTCTTATATAATGTTATAGTCTTATATAATGTTAGTCTTATATATACAAGAAAAGGGGATTAGCGCATTGGAGTTTAGTTTGAAGAGTTCCAATGTGAGTTCTGAATGGTCAAGGCTTCTGGCTGTAGGTTGGGTAATTTTTGTATTAGTCTGAAAAGCCAAATGGAGAGAAAAGTTTACGCGCAGTAATTCCTAGCTAGTTGTAATCTGAGAAGGAAGTCTGTCCTTGTTTGACAGGAAACCATGCTGTGTTTTGCAGTGTCTTGTAATGGGGTTCTTTTGATGAGTATGAGTAC
>NW_025052171.1:0-10353 GCF_019279795.1 Protopterus annectens | reverse complement strand
TATCTTGAAAAACAGTTGAAATAGAAATGCATCTATAATAAAGAGCATATGTTAAACATACAAAATACATACAGAATGTATTTACTTTAGCATCTTACAATTTGGATGGCTCTAATTGTCAGATGTAAATAATATACCATAAAATTGCTAAATCAGTTTAAGAACCCTAACTTATCTTTGCATATGTAATGATAGAAGGCAAAATAAAAACTTCTGAGAACAAAATTCCTGGTTACAGAATTAATAACTATCTTAAAAAACTATTGCATTAGCAACTTGCAGTTTGAATTTCACTAATCATCAGATGCAAGCAGTATGCTCTAAGACTGCTAAACCAGTTTAAGAACAAAAACTTATCTTTACATGCACAACAGAAAACATTCTGAATCAGATTTCCTACTTAAATTAGTAACTATTTTAAAAAAAACTATTGAAATAAAAACACATTCACAGTGTAGCACATATATTAAACATGTAAAAAATATATGGTACGTATATACATTAGCAACTTACAATGTTCATAGGTTCATAGGTTCGTACTAGGCTATCTGCCCTAGGGCATTTATAAGCCTAGCCAGAGTGTATGTGGCTTACACCACCCCTTAGGATGAGAATACTATGCCCTTTTAGGGTTTAGTTTACTATGCCTCTGTCTAGTAGTGACAAAGAGATGACCCCCGGGGTAAACCTACGATCTCCCATATACTTGTCGAGATTTCTCTTGAATAGAGTCAGTGAGGGGCTCTGCCTAACATGGACTGGGATTCTGTTCCAGAGTGTAGGGAGCCTCTGGGTTATGAATCTGTCCCTCCAGCACGTTCTATTTATTTCTGTGTTGAGGTTTAAGTCACTTGTTCTCGTGGCTCTGATGGATTTGGATTTTCTGAGGTGGAGCATGTCCATTAATTCAGGATTGGACATGGCCTTGTACGTCAGGCACAGATCACCTCTGAGTAGGCGGTATGCGACTGAATAGAGCTGGAGTTTTTCAGTCGGGCAGCATATGACATATGTTTAAGACCCTTTATCCTCTTGGTGAGGAACTTTTGGGGTCTTTCCAACTGCTGCAGGTGTCGGGTGAGATACATCCCAAATGGGGCATTGTACTCAATCATTGGCCTGATAAGAGAAGAGTACAGGGCACAATGACCTCTCTTGATCTAGATGTGAAACCCTTCATGATAAGGTGGGCAATATAGAAGGTCTTCCTAACCACTTTGGCAATGTGAGTGTCAAATGAGAGGTTACTGTCAACCTGGGTCCCTAGGTCCCTGATTACCTCTTCACTTAATGGATTACCGCCTATGTGGTAATTTGTCGGTACCTTGTTTTTCCCAAAGGGTATGACTATACATTTTTGGCTTAGCTTAAGGCCATGGCTCTGGCACCAATTATCCATTTCTATGAGGCCTCTCTGAAGGATGTTTGTGTCCGCTGGAGTATCAATTATGGCCCAGTTTGCAGTCATCTGCGAACTTTGTCAGCCACAATCCTCCTATGTTTGCCTGTACCTCGGAAAAATAAATGCTGAACAAGAGGGGTCCCAGGACTGAGCCCTGTGGGACACCGCTTGTGACTGGCTTAGAGTCTGACATAGCTCCAGCAACTCTGACCCTGTGGGTTCTGTCCTTGAGCCAGTTTGCAACCCATCTTGTGACATATGGGTTTACATTTAAGCTGGTGAGTTTGTCTATGATGCCCGAGTGGGGTATTGTGTCAAAGGCTTTTGCAAGGTCAAGGTAGGCTGTGTGAACTGCCTTACCCTCATCAATGGCCTTAGTGACCGTTTCAAAAAAGTCGACAAGTTCAGAAGGCAGGATCTGCCCTTGACAAAGCCAAATTGTGTAGGATCCAATGTCTGTAGGTTCCCAATGTCTTTGTTTATGAGTTCCATAATGATCCTCTCCATAGCTTTGCAGACCAGGCTCGTCAGGCTTATGGGGCGGTAATTCCCAGGGTCTGTAGAAGCACCACCTTTGTGAAGTGGGACCACTGTTGCCGTACGCCACTCTTTGGGTACGTATCCTGTAGTAAGGCTAAGATTAAACAGCAGCCTTATGTGTGGGTTTAGTTCCTCTTGGAGTTCATGTAGCACACAGCTCGTGACACCACCCGGGTCCCATTGATGCTGTGTTTTTAGCTTTAGAGAGGGCGGCTCTCACCTGGGCATCTGAGATGTTAGGGAGGCTACACTCTGCTGGGATAGTTATTTCTCCTTTGGGGGGGGGGGGGAATTTGCACTGAACCTGTCTGCCAGAAAGTTGGCAATGTCAGTGGGTTCAGTGTATTTTGTGTCATTTTGGACTAACTCTGAGCATATCTGGGAGTTTCCACCCAGGTTTCTAACATAGCTAAAGAAGGCCTTGTGATTGTCTTTTGTGTCATTTGATTTTTCTCTCAAAGTTGGCCTTGGATGATTTTATGAGTGATCGTAGTTTTTGCTAGTACTGATCAGAGATGCCTTTCCTTTTAGGGATTTTGCTCTGTCATGTAGTAGCTTCCTCCTTCTGTTGTAAAGTTTGTTTATGGCTGGGGTCCACCAGACCAGTCCTGCCTTTGGGGAATGGGTCTTGGTTTTATTTGGGATTGCATGATCCATGCATTCTTGAAGGTGCCCATAGAAGGCATTTGCAAAGGATTCAGCAGTGTGGGTTGTGGTTTCCACTGGCCCCAGGGCCTTGAAAGATACCACTTCAGTCTTAAGAAGGTGAAGTTTGCTTTTGAGAAGTTCTTCACTGTGGTCTTTGCAGCAGGGGTGGGGGGGAAGGGATGTGGATTTCCAGTGAGATTAATTCTATGGTCTGATCTTACCAAAGAGGATGTACTCCAGTGTGGAGCATTTTGTCCCATGTTTGTGATGACTGTGTCTATATATTGTCTCCTCTGGAATGGTGACTCGTTGTTCCATTGCATTTGAGTTTATGAATTCTAAGAACCTTGGCTAGAGTGTTAAAGGCTTGGAGTAATGTTCCCAGTTCATGTTTGGGTGTTGAAGTTCCTTAAATGATGGTATTTGGAGACATTCATACTTCTCCAGTGTCTTCAGGAAGGCTGTGGGGTTCTGAGTTTGAGAGGGTGGTCTGTAGCATGCTATAAACTGTAAGGCAGTTCCCCCTATGGTTAGTTCCCCCTGGATAGTCTCCGATGCTTCGGTTGCCACTAACCTGGAGGTGTGGGTATCTTTGATGAAAATGGATACTCCCCCTTCTTTTGTGGTTCTGTCCAAGTTTTGGGGCCGGAAAGCATGATATGAGGTAAAACCTGATAGTGCTGGGGTGCTCTCAGGAGCCTTGAACCAGGTTTCAGTCACTGCACAGACATCGATGTTCTCCATACTGAGAAGGGCTTGAGGCGTGCATCTTGAGGTTTAGACTTCTGGCATTGAGCAGCATTACCTTAGTTTTTCCACTTGTGTTTTCTAGGGAGGTAGGTTTGTCATTTGAGCCTTGCCTAAAAAGGCACTATGGGGTGGCAAGAGCCTTGGCCAATATCCGGGAAGCCCAGGGTGACAGGTGCAAACCATCCCTTGCAGCGTGGCTTGTCAAGCATGTCATCCCAAGCAGACAGACACTGGAACCCCTTAGAATGACACCAGTAGTTAAGCCAATTGTTAAAACTGATAATTTTGTCTTTGTACTGTGGCATCATTCTTGGTGAGGGTAAGATGCTGCTCAGGGTCAGGGTCATACCGGCCTGGGCTACATAATCAGAGAGCTCCTCTATGTCTCTTTTCATGTAGTCCAGGGAGGTACGTCTCAGGTCGTTTACACCTGCATGTATAATGACTGAGTCATATTTGTACTTGCTGTGGAGTGACCTGAGTGCTTGTGTTATGTGGCGGATTCTAGCTCCGACAGGCAGCTTACTGTGACCCTCTCCTTGTTCAGTCTGGTGAGCGGGACGTCAGTGTGCCTGACTATGGAGTCACCTATTACAAGTGTGTCTGGCATGTTGTTTGGCCTTAAGGGCTGTGACTGTTTAGCACACTGACTTTGTGAACTATGTGTTGCATTTGCTATGTCTTGAGGTGGTGGTTGCTTGGGTGTCTGCTTTGGAGGCCTCTGTTGTTTTGGTAGATTTTAATCAGCGCCCGAGTATGTTTTGTGTGTTTATGTGTTTGGTTTGCAGTTGTGATAGTTCTATGTGAGACTGGGTTTGTGGTGCGTGGTTACCTTCTCCTCCTGACTGGTCTTGCCAGTACTGAATTGAGAGAGCTCAGCCTCCAGTTTGGCTATATAGTTGCATCTCTCGCATATATTTGTATTTGTTGGGAGGAGGAGAGGGTTGTCTGTGTACATGAGGCAATTGTAACATTGCCTCAAGATTCCCAGATTCACCAGCTGAACAGGAGAGGACGCTAGCAACTGACCCTTCGACATGCTAGAAATAGTGAAAAAGATTGCTGTGTAACTGAGTCAGAAAGGACCTATAGGGAAATGGGTACTCAACAGAATTTAGGTGAATGAAGTACTTTTCGTTTGTTTAAGAGTGCTTTACCTGTATACAAAATGCTTTAGGAGCAAGTGCTGAGCTTTTCAGATAGAGTACAGGCTGTTTAGATTGCAAGTAGAACAATTCTAAGGGAAAAATTGAAGGGCAGACTTGGCGGAGCCAGAAAAAGGTTAACCTTGTTTAACCAAGTTTAACCTTGTTTAACCGGCTATGCGCACAGCCATGCAAAGCCGTGCAAACGTGGATTTTAAGCAGTGAACTACAAAAGAGCTAGGAATGGTCCCAAACAACCAATTACTAACAGCTTCTTGTGCTGAGGTCACTTCCCCCAAGGATAGGTAGGCTGCTCAAGGCTCCCCACTCCCACTGGTGAGCAAAGAAACTTCCTTTTATCCAAGTAAGGTAATGGACAACACAGGAACTACACCACAGCCCAGAATACAGCAATGCCTGTATACTGGTCTAAACTAGTCAAAAGGCGGAAAACAAGGATTATTTTTGTTTTTGTTTTTTTGCAGAAATGCACAGAAAATGCAGAGACAGTGATAAATTAGTTACACAGGCTAGCACACTTTAGTGGGCAGCCTCCACAGTTCAATTAAACAAACAAACAAGCAAACTTTCGACTAAATTCGACTAAATGTAACTTTAAGTGCAATTTTAAAATAAATGCAGTAATCAGTAAAAACGCTCAGGCTAGTTTAAAGTAAGCAGCAGAAGCTATTTTCAGTGAAAAAAGCAAAGATACTTAAATCCAGAAAGTAGTCGCTTTTGAGTTCCTTGCTGCTAGGACCACTCTGTAAACCCACGTGGAGCTTGTCTGAGCAGTATAGCCAGAAAAATGCCCAGAGGCGGATTTTAAGCAGTGAACTACAGAAGAGCTAGGAATGGTCCCAAACAACCAATTACTAACAGCTTCTTGTGCTGAGGTCACTTCCCCCAAGGATAGGTAGGCTGCGCAAGGCCCCACTCCCACTGGTGAGCAAAGAAACTTCCTTTATCCAAGTAAGGTAATGGACAACACAGGAACTACACCACAGCCCAGAATACAGCAATGCCTGTATACTGGTCTAAACTAGTCGAAATGGAAAACAAGGATTATTTTTGTTTTTTTTTTTTTGCAGAAATACACAGAAAATGCAGAGACAGTGATAAATTAGTTACACAGGCTAGCACACTTTAGTGGGCAGCCTCCACAGTTCAATTAAACAAACAAACAAGCAAACTTTCGACTAAATTCGACTAAATGTAACTTTAAGTGCAATTTTTAAAATAAATGCAGTAATCAGTAAAAAAACAGTTCAGGCTAGTTTAAAGTAAGCAGCAGAAGCTATTTTCAGTGAAAAAAAAGCAAAGATACTTAAATCCAGAAAGTAGTCGCTTTTTCGAGTTCCTTGCTGCTAGGACCACTCTGTAAACCCATGTGGAGCTTGTCTGAGCAGTATAGCCAGAAAAAAAATGCCCAGAGGCGGATTTTAAGCAGTGAACTACAAAAGAGCTAGGAATGGTCCCAAACAACCAATTACTAACAGCTTCTTGTGCTGAGGTCACTTCCCCCAAGGATAGGTAGGCTGCTCAAGGCTCCCCACTCCCACTGGTGAGCAAAGAAACTTCCTTTTATCCAAGTAAGGTAATGGACAACACAGGAACTACGCCACAGCCCAGAATACAGCAATGCCTGTATACTGGTTTAAACTAGTCGAAATAGGCGGGAAAACAAGGATTTTTTTTTGTTTTTTTTTTTTGCAGAAATACACAGAAAATGCAGAGACAGTGATAAATTAGTTACACAGGCTAGCACACTTTAGTGGGCAGCCTCCACAGTTCAATTAAACAAACAAACAAGCAAACTTTTGACTAAATTCGACTAAATGTAACTTTAAGTGCAATTTTTAAAATAAATGCAGTAATCAGTAAAAAAACAGTTCAGGCTAGTTTAAAGTAAGCAGCAGAAGCTATTTTCAGTGAAAAAAAAGCAAAGATACTTAAATCCAGAAAGTAGTCGCTTTTTCGAGTTCCTTGCTGCTAGGACCACTCTGTAAACCCACGTGGAGCTTGTCTGAGCAGTATCATCTTCAAAGACATACCCCCAGATTCTGCATGCCTTGCACGGCGTGCAGGATTAATGCAGGATCCCTAACAGGCAATATGTCTGCCGTGCGATCCAGGAACAGCCTGCAGGGGTGTGCACGAGCACTCCTGCACGAGTCCTGCACAGACTAAGCCTCTGTATGCAAATAACCCCATTTGCAGGAGAAATCCATGCAAATTAGATAAATGTATGATCCAGGAAGCTTGAAACCGGCCATGCAGGACTAGTGCAATCTGCAGAAATGTACTCGGTTAGTAACTGAGTACATTTCTGCAAAATCCAAAACGGAGCTGTGACAGTTCCAAATAAAGGCTGCATATCAGTCAGGAAGCATGCCAATGGCCAAGTATAAGGCCACTGGCATTGCAAACAGCGTAAAAAATTTAAAAATCAACTTTTATTTTTTTTTAGCCGATCTCAACTGTTTAAGCGTAAGGCAGCGGTGCGCAAATGGGATCTGGGGGAAAATAATAAAATAAACCTAAAATAAGCATTCTAACTAAAATCACTATTCTTCTATGAAAGTCAATGGCAGGCATAAGACAACATGGCCAGTGAGTAGTGGGTGCTAAGGGAGAAGGCTCACTGTGAGACATGTAACTGTGCATTAGCAGGCAATCCTATGCAAATGAGTGGAATGATAGTGAATCCAAGTTTTCCTCAGCATGTTAGTCAGGTCCCAACAGTGTAAGAGTAGGAATAGCTTGGTTCAAGCCTAGGAGTTAGCTGACATCATGGTGGGGGGTGTGTCAGGCATAGTGTAAGTGGATTGGAGCCCTGTGGCTCAGGTTTGCTCCTAGCTAAGCACAGCTAAGCAAGGGTGTGTGTCTGACTCTGCCTAGCACTCTTTATATTTCCTAAGCAGGTGTGCGCACCGCGTTAAAGGTTTAAAAAAAAGTTAAACCAGGAAATAGCAGTTTTGTGCACATTTGAGCACTGTGTTTGCACGGCATGCTCCTGGGCTTAAACAGCAAGGAAATGGGAAGGGAAAACAGCAGTAGGAAGTTAATCTAGGAGAAATAGCATAGCTGGCAGGTGAAATGTGTCAGAATCAGCCAATTACACAGACAGCAGACCAGTCCAGACAAGAACACTAATATAAACTATGCAAACACCATCCCCTCTGGTTTTTGCCACACTGCACACCACCGGTGAAAACAAGAGGGGAACTTTTAACAATCAAAACAACAAAATGATAGTGGCTGTAATAGCTATCATACAACAACTTGTGGAAGAGGCTGAGAGTGATGAGGATGTGAATGCTGTCGACCAACCCACAGTGAGGAGACGGAGAACAGTGTACAGACCCAGGGTAGCCTACTAGGGGCTACATGAGCTGGAGATAGTGGAGCATTATAGGGTGGACAAGGACCTCCTACAGCAAATTGTTGAGCTGTCCCAGCCACACCTGACACACAAAACTAACAGACAGGAACCCATTCCAGTGGATACCAAGGTATGTGTAGACCTAAGAATACTAGATACAGGTACCTTCCAAAGGCCAACTGGGGGTATGATGGGGATCTCACAGGCATCAGCATCCAGGATACTCCACCAGTTTCTGGATGCCATGTCAGCACATGTCAGTGAGCACATATTTCCCCAACACCCATGAGGCTTTGGCCAGCAATATGCAATTGTTCCACCAAATAGCAGAATACTCTGAGGTAGTGGGTGCTATAGACTTGCATGCACATATGCATCAAAGCACCAACTGGTGAGCAAGGTATGGTCTACATCAACCACATGGGCTTCTCCTCCATCAACCGCCAGGTCATGTGCGATGCCCAGGGCATAATAATGAATGTGTGTGCTGGCTGCTCTGGAAGCTATCACAATTCCCACATCTGGCATCGGATGCAGCTGTACCAGAGATTTTCCAGTGGGGACATCCCTCATGGTCACCTAGTGGGGGATGCTGGATACACACTGGAGCCATGTCTGATGACACCCATCAGAAATGCGCACACACGAGAAAAAGAAATTCATAATGAGGCACACGCACAGACCAGAATTATAGTAGAGCATGTGTTTGGGCTGCTCAAGTCATGGTTCCAGTGCCTGGACACATCTGGTGGAGCCTTGCAGTACTCACCAGCTACATGTACCCAAATTGTCATTGCATGTGCCATGCTGCACAATATGAACCTGTGGAAACAGCTGCAGGAGGAACAGCATGGGGCAGGGCCACACAGCCCCTCGCCATTGCCAGGGCCTGCACAGGCACAGAGTGACTCAGAGTAGGAACAACCTGAGCTTGCCCCTGTAGGCAGAAGGAGACATGCCCAGTATGCCCTGGCCTTGGCAAAGAGGCAACGCGTAGCACATACACTGACACAGGAGGGACTCAGGGAATAACACCTCTCTCTGACGCTCACATACAGTAAAAGGGATGCCAAACATGACACTACCTGTGCTCAACCATGTGTGGGGAGTGTCTTATGTGCATCTGACATAGGCAGCCCTGCAGCACCACCCTCAATACTGGGACACCCACAAGGTAAGTGACTCACACATGCCAGTCAAGGGGGTTCACATACCCACCAACAGTCACAGCCAGCAGGACAGGTATAGACAAACACAAACAAAGGCTGTGCTATGGCCACTGAATGATGCCTATGGGCAACCTCCCCCCCAGGCCTACACAGACAGACCACAGCAGGTCATGCAGTGGGACATTAGTTTTGAAGGGTAGGAAGTCAGAAATTAACATGTAGGTAAATCAAAGCTAAGATCTGTAGTACACTGGTATGCCTCTAGTCAGCATGATAACTTAGAATACAGAATGAAATGGACTACCTGACATACCAGTACAGTCATAGCAAATGTGTACATGTGTCAGGTGTGCCCCCCCATCCTAAATAATAATGTAATAACAGTCAGGTGTGCCCATGCCCAATCCTGTGTAGACATGTAGAAATAGTCAGGTGTGCCCCCCATCCTATGTAGAAATGTAGCAACAATCAGGTGTGCCCCCCAATCCTGTGTGGAAATGTAGAAATAGGTGTGACCCCCCCATCCTACGTAGAAATGTAGTAACAGTCAGGTGTGCCCCTCAATCCTGTGTAGGAATGTAGAAATAGTCAGGTATGGCCCCCCCATCCTATGTAGAAATGTAGTAATAGTCAGGTGTGCCCCCCCAATCCTGTGTAGAAATGTTGAAATAGTCAGGTGTGCCCCACCATCCTACGTAGAAATGTAGTAACAGTCAGGTGTACCCCCCAATCCTGTGTAGAAATGTAGAAATAATCAGGTGTACCCCACCATCCTATGTAGAAATGTAGTAACAGTCAATGCCACATGATCAGCGGATACCCTGCAGAAACAGTATGCATATGGTGTACAACACAAAGGTCTGCACTGAAGTACAAATGACCTGGACTTGATCCACACATTCAGTACAGAGGGGCATTCTGGGCATGCTCACACACTTTGAGAAATGAAGGCAATCTCAGTCAACAACATACTGAATGTCATACTGGGCATGCTCACACACTTAAACACATGAAGGCCATGTCTGCAAACACCAGTGGATCAGACATATCTGGCAGTCTCAGATGTTAGTGCAGACACTCCTCAGTATGTACCACTTATGCTTTGTAGACACACTGGATAGGAATACAGACATATATCTAAGAACAACACACTATAATAAGCCAAAGGTAGACATACATAGATGTGTGGAAGAGGGTGATTGTGACAAGGAGCCATCCAGGCCTGTCCCACCCAGCACACAGACAAAGGGCCACAACCACATGAGATTCAGATATCACTCACTGGATACTAGTGATTCAGCATTACAGACTATG
>NW_025052170.1:0-12950 GCF_019279795.1 Protopterus annectens | reverse complement strand
TAGCATGTCCAAAGGTCAGTTGTCAATCTCCTCTACGGTCCAGCTGGTGAATCTGGGAATCTTGATGCAATGTTACAACTGCCTCATGTACATAGACAACCCTCTCCTCCTCCCAACAAATTACAACACATGTGAGACATGCAACCATTTAGCCAAACTGGAGGCTAAGATCTCTCAACTCAGTACTGGCTTAACCAGTCAGGAGGAGAAGGAAACCACACTCAGTACAATTCCAGTCTCACGTAGACCTACCACGACAGCAAACCAAACATATAATCACACAAAAACATACTCGGAGGCTCTAAATAAAGATCTGCTTAAGCAGCAGAGACCTCCAAAGCAGACAACCAAGCAACCGCTATCCCAAAACAAAACATGTGCAACACATCTCACAAAGCCAGTGTGCAGAACAGTCACAGCCCTTCAGACTAAACAACACACCTGATATAGTTGTAATAGATCACTCTATCATCAGGCACATGGACGTCCCGCTCACCAGGCTGAACAAGGAGAGGGTCACGGTGAGCAGCCTGTCGGGCACTAGGATCCACCACATAACACAAGCACTCAGGTCACTCCAAGGCAAGTACAAATATGACTCAGTCATTGTCCATGCTGGTGTGAATGACCTCAGACATACCTCCCTGGACTACATGAAGAGAGACATAGAGGAGCTGTCTGAGCATGTAGCCCAGGCCGGTATGACCCTGACATTGAGTAGCATCTTACCCTCACCAAGAATGATGCCACAATATGAAGACAAGATGATCAATTTCAACAATTGGCTTAAGTACTGGTGTCATTCAAAGGGGATCCAATGCCTGTCAGCTTGGGATGATATGCTCGACAAGCCACGATGCTACGCTAGGGATGGCTTGCACCTGTCACCCCTGGGCTTTCGGATATTGGCAAAGGCTCTTGCTACCCCCATAGTGCCTTTTTTAGGCAAGGCTCAAAAGACAAACCCACCTCCATAGGTATCACAAGGGATAAGAAACTAAGAGTAATGTTACTCAACGCCAGAAGTCTAAACCTCAAGATGCACGCACTAGAAACTCTCCTTAGCATGGAGAACAATCGATATCTGTGCAGTAACAGAAACCTGGTTCAGGGCTCCCGAGAGCACCCCAGCACTACCAGGTTATACCTCATACCATGCTTTTCGGCACCAAAACTTGGACCAAACCACAAAAGGAGGGGGAGTATCGATATTCATCAAAGATACCCACACCTTCAGGTTGGTTGCAAAGCACGAAGCATCAGAGACTATCCATGTGCAACTAACAGTGGGTAAAACTGCCTTCCCATTTATAGGCTGCTACAGTCCACCCTCCAAAACCCAGGAACCCCACTCGGCCTTCCTGAGAACACTGGAAAATATGAATGTCTCTCCAAACACCATTATATTGGTCAACTTCAACTACCCAAACATAGACTGGGAGCATTACTCTAGCTCCAACACCCTAGCCCAAAGGTTCCTAGAATTTATAAACTCAAATGCTATGGAACAACTTGTCACCACTCCCAGGGGAAAGCATGCTGGACCTGATCATTACCAACATGGCGACTCTATGCTCCAGACCAGAAGTGTATCCCTCACTGGTAAGATCAGACCATAAACTAAACTCACTGGATATTCACATCCCGACCCCACCCCATGCCCAGAAAACCACAGTGAAAAACTTCTCTAAAGCAAATTTCACACTCCTTAAAACCGAGGTGGAATCCTTCAAAGCCCCCGGGCCTGTGGAAAATACGGCCCAGACCGCAGAATCCTTTATAAATGCATTCTATGAACACCTTCAAGAATGCATGGATCATGCTATCCCAAATAAAACCAAGACCCAATCCTCCAAAGGCAGACGCCCTGTCTGGTGGACCCCAGCCATAAACAAACTATACAATAAAAGGAGGAAGCTACTAAATGATAATCCCAAAAAGGGCAGGCATCACTAATCAGTATTAGCAGAAAACTATGGGCACTCATAAAATTGTCTAAGGCCAGCTTTGAGAGAAAAATTGCACAGGACACTAAGGATAATCACAAGGCTTTCTTTAGTTATGTTAGGAACCTGGGTGGTAATTCCCAGATATGCTCAGAATTAGTACATAATGACAAAAAATACACTGAACCCACAGACACTGCCAACATCCTAGCTGACAGGTTCAGCGCAAACTTCTTCCCCACCCCCTTCCCACCAAAAGGGCAAATATCTATCCCAGCAGAGTGCTGCCCCCCTGACATCTCAGATGCTCAGGTAAGAGCCGCCCTCTCCAAAACAAAAAACACAGCATCAATGGGACCAGACGGTGTCCCACGCTGCGTCCTAAATGAACTCCAAGAAGAGCTAAACACAAATATAAAACTACTGTTCAATCTCAGCCTTACTACAGGGTATGTGCCCAAAGAGTGGCGTACAGCAACAGTGGTCCCTCTCCATAAAGGTGGTGCCTCAACGGATCCTGGAAACTATCACCCCATAAGCCTGACTAGCTTGGTCTGCAAAGCTATGTAAAGGATCATCATGGACCTCAAAGATATTGGGGACCTACAGACACTGGATCCTACCCAGTTCAGCTTTGTTAAGTGCAGATCCTGCCTCTTAAACCTGGTTGATTTCTTTGAAACAGTCACCAAGGCCATTGACGAGGGGAAGGTGGTCCACACAGCCTACCTGGACCTCGCAAAAGCCTTCGATACAATACCCCACTCGGGCATTATAGATAAGCTCACCATCTTAAATATAAACCCCTATGTCACTGGATGGATTGCAAACTGACTCAAGGACAGAACCCACATGGTTAGAATTGCTGGAGCCATGTCAGACTCCAAACCAGTTACAATTCGTGTCCCACAAGGCTCAGTCCTGGGACCTCTCTTGTTCGGTATATATTTCTCGGAGGTACAGGCCAACATGGAAGCACTGTGGCTGACCAGGTTCGCAGATGACTGCAAACTGGTAGCCATAATCGACTCTCCAGCCAACACAAGCAGATGCCATATGCAAAAGGGCCTCATAGAAACAGACAACTGGTGCCAGAGCCATGGCCTCAGGCTGAATGCCAAAAAGTGTATAGTCATCCCCTTTGGCAAAAACAAAGTGCCCACAAATTACCACATAGGTGGTAATCCATTAAGTACAGAAGAAGTAATAACGGACTTGGGGACCCAAGTTGATAGAAATCTCTCATTTGACAAGCACGTAGTCAAAGTGGTTAGAAAAACATTTTATATAGCCCACCTAATCATGAAGAGATTTGCATCTACATCAGGGGAGGTCATCGTGCCTCTTTACTCATCCCTCATCAGGCCTATAATTGAGTACAATGCCCCTTTTGGGATGTACCTTACCAGACACCTGCAGCAACTGGAAAGACCCCAAAAGTACCTCACCAAGAGGATCAAAGGGCTCAAACAGATGCCATATGCTGCCTGGTTAAAGAAACTCCAGCTCTAACAGTGGCATACCGCCTGTTGAGAGGCGACCTGTGCCTGACATATAAAGCCATGTCCAACCCGGAATTAATGGACATGTTGCACCTCAGAAAATTCAAATCCCATCGAGCTCGAGAGACTTGAACCTCAGCACTGAAATAAATAGGACATGCTGGAGGGACAGATTCAGAACCCAGAGGCTCCCTTCACTCGAATAAAATCCCAGTCCAGGTTAGGCAGAGTCCCTCATTGACTCTCTTCAAGAGGAATCTTGATGAGTGGATGGAGAGAGATTAGGTTTACGGGTATCACTTCTGTGTCACTGTTAGACAGAGGCACAGTATACTAACCTCGAAAAAGGGCATAGCAAAATAAATTTAAAATGGGTGACGAAAGCCAAACACATTCTGGCTAGGCTTATAAATGCCCTAGGGCAGATAGCCTAGTATGAACCTATGAACTATAATCTGCTGCTGTGCATAAAGGACAGAAGTGACAAGAATGTTTGCACTTATGATTTCCCATCCATTGGTGCAAAAGGTTGTCAAACAGGCTTAAAGAGGTCTGTTTCACATAGATGGGTAGTATTTCTCAGAACAGGGTAAATGCTAAACCACACATCTCATCCTTCTACGTGTTGCTTATGTCACAGACAAGGTATACATGCTTATAACGAGTAGTTCTTCTGCAGTTTGTTTTGTGAATACGTACCATATCCATCAGTGGTGGATGTGATAAGGTCTTGTAGTCTCGATGTAGATTGGCCCTCGATACTCTGAGAGAGACTAAGTACAGGCACAAATGTGTTTGGATATACACATAAGACATGTTATGTACACCCCATTTGATTTACACAACTAGTTTGTGTGGACAACAAACTTTTTTTGAAAATGCCTGGTCAGTGGCATGATATAGTATAGTGTACTCATAGCTTGAATGAGTGATAAACATATTGGGATTATGATCTCCTTACACCTGGATGCCATTACATAAGTTGTTACTAGACTCACGTTGGAGGATTTTATCACCAGTGTGGGCACATGGTGATCAAAGTTCAGTATAATGGCAACCAGAGATCACAAGTCCATTACCAGTGTGCCTACTCCTAGGCGAGTCTTATCAATGTGGTAATGTGTACGGTGTGTTACCTTCCAAAAATTGAGTATTCGCCTATGTTTCAAGCACCAGTTACTGTGCTGTTGCATCTTCATCAGCAAAATATTCATATATTGACGGATTAGTCATTACACCGACTTGCAGTTAGCTGCAGATTTGGTAACCCCAACATAGTCAGTATTTCCAATAACTTTAGCTCAGTGTGTTATAAACAGGAGCAATCTGAGTGATGACTGCTGTGGAGCACCACTAGAAATGGACCTACCAGTATAGGTGTATTCCAACAGTGATACTACTTGTCCTATACATGAACCGGTTGACTATCCATCGTGTTGCACAGGGATTGGGGTGTACATTTCTGAAAATGAGTATAATTGCTAAGTAGGTACTATAGTGAATGCCTTCACCAGCTATAGTTATGCAGTAAAACATTTTTGTCCATCATCTGTGGCTCAAGTGACCTTGGGAACGAAGTGGACTGCATTTAGCAGCTGTAAGCTACCCTTGACAAAACAAAACTGGGATAGGTGCATTGTTTTAGTATTTCCTGTCTATTTAATAGAAATGATTACTTTTTAAATGGGCTTTTTTTCAATGAGTAGTTACCCACAACACCCTTTTTCAACCAAGTTATAATGACTACTTACTAGTCTCAGCAACCCTTACAATAACCGTACAACCCAACACTCATTAAATAATACACTTGTGTATATAAGTAAAAACGACACTAAGGATGGTGACTATGTATTCTCTAACACTGTTGGGAAAAAATGGAATCTTGATCCATAGTGAAGAGACCTTACCTTCCACAATAACAGATGTCAAAATTAACATGACATTATACCTCAAAACACATTGGTTGTGACCCTGTGCTAAACCTGACGAACTTACTCACCTATCACTGGGTACTGGGTATTAACTATTTCTGTAATAAGTCATGCTTCCCTGCTAAACATACCGAGAGTATGATCGTGTAAATTAAACTCTCACTAAGATCATCTGCCTTATGACTACTCTAATATGCTATGTATTGATCGTGCTAGTAGTAATGTAATGTAGTGTGATCAAGTGTTCAATCTGTATTGTACCTGCATTATCAGTAATGTATCATTATTTGTCTGCTGTACTGGGGAGCTTTTATGCAATGCCAAACAATGCATTGTCATCCGTTTTGTTAAAAACTCTGTAGCCATGAACTACCACATAGGCGGTAGTCTACTTAACACCAAAAGTGTTATAGGAGACCCTGGGACAACAGGTGGACAGTAGTCTATACTTTGAACATCACATTGCCACAGTGGTCATGAAATATTCCACATCCCAGCAGAAAAGGTTTCTCATCCAAGAAAAATAAGGTCATTGGTCCCCTCTACTCATCACTCATTAGACCCATTTCTGAATACAACACCCCTTTTGGTATGTACCTCACAAGATATCTCGAACAACTGTAAAGTGCGTAGAAATACCTCACAAACATGGTTACCTCCCTCACACACATGTCCTACGCAGACATTGTCCAAAAACTCTTGCTTTAGTATGTCTCAGCATACTCAGAGGCAACCTCAGCCTAACATTCAAAGCTAGGTGTAACCTAGAACTGTTGGACATGCTACACTTAAAGAAATCCCAATTCCACAGAGATCCACGCTTTAGGAAAGTAAGCCCTCGCACAACAATAAACAGAACATGCTGGAGGGATAGAATCCTAACCAGAGACTTGCCATACTCTGTAACAAACTACCTATATATATCAATCAAAGATCATTATTAGCAGCCTTCATAAAACATCTTGATGATTGGATGGGAGATATGAAATTCACCTGATGTTTCACTTTTGTCTCAGTGCTTGACAGGGGCACATGAAATTATTTATCGCG
Organism: Protopterus annectens; assembly: GCF_019279795.1. NCBI lineage: Eukaryota > Metazoa > Chordata > Ceratodontiformes > Protopteridae > Protopterus > Protopterus annectens. The sequence continues at coordinate 6,521 of NW_025052170.1, read as the reverse complement.
GGTGGCGAAAGCCAGGGTTCAGTATGGCTAACCTTATATAGGCCCTGGGGCCAGTAGCCTAGTACCTACCTATGAAACTAAGTGGAGAGACAGATAAGTTTTGTTACTTCTTCGGTGAGTGCATTCTCTAAGCTGTAGCAATTGTGTGTAACCCACAGTCTGATGCATGAGTAGTACAAGATATGTTTTGTTATATGTACAGATGAAAACAGGCCTTGTGATAAGCCAGGGTGAGGGTAATAATGAATGGATGCAGTCAGCTTCACAGATTGCCAGCTTCAGATCAAATTGTTATGGATGTTTTTTTTTTCAATGAGTGCATCCCCCCACAGCTTACAGATGCATGAATGCTTGTAGGTCCAGACAGTCTCTCTGACAATGTGTATTACACTGGTATGACTCCTACCTTGTGCATACAGTAGCTGCCCTTCCCAAATGACATTACCATAAATACAATAGCTGCTATTATTACAATGTATGTAAGTAGGTGACAGAGGGGAATCAAAGAGAAAAGTTTCTGATCACTGCTAAGCCTATCAGTAGGGTGCTGGCACCAGTGCAGGCAGTTATTTGCCTATGGATAGTACAGTCATTTCCCCTGTCATCACTATACATAGCTTTTATATATTTTATTGTATTTATTTATTGTAGATTTGTTGAGAGGCATACTCAGACAGCATATATCTCCATTTTCAGCAGAGGCCCTTGGAGAGAAGGGCCATATTAATACACCATGAACATTTAGTGAATGCTAGTTTTCAGCAGACAACATTCAAAGCCACATAGTACTTACTTACTTATAAAACAATGTACAAACCAATTGCATTATTGTCAAAGTTATATTTACATAACATTACATTCAGGTTGAAGACACATTGAGCAACACTTATACAATTAACCGTTCTGAAATGGTATGGTAGAAAAACATTAGAACAAGCTGAAGGTAAGGCACCTAAGTAATAAGGAGGTGACTAGTTGGGGTTACTGGAAGGACATATACAATGACTTTTGAGGTATTTATTCCATTATTTTTATGTAGTTAGTGATGGTTGTATGATCAATTCAGCTGGGAGTCCTTCCCCTGTTTTTCACACAGAGTTGGTGAACAAACAGTCCCCAGCTGACTTATTTGATTTCTATGTTTGAACTAGGAGTGTAGTGGATGATCGCAGTGGTCAGATGCTGGTATAGAGGCTGATAATATTGTTTAGTGCTATGTATTCTCTGGTTGTTCAAGGAGTTAATGTCCCACTATTAGCATGTTGAACTGAAGTAGGCTAGCCAATTGGAGGCAGCATTGGGGATTTTTTTTTTGACAGTGGTGTGCATGATAGGCCATGTCTGTAGCAAATCTGTGTATGCACTTGTAGCAGGATGATAGTTTAATTAAGATGCATTTTGTTGTAGTTGGAGATTAGAGGTGAGTGGGCCAGAGTAGTTGAGAGTACATGAGACTGTGCAATTTTGGTTCTAGCAAGTGGGGTAAGGAAAGGTTTGATTCTGTGAATCGAGGCATGGGATTTTACTAATGGTTTTTGTGATGATTTACCCAGCAGGAGAAAAAGAATGCATCCTAATTATTGAAATAAGACGAATAAACACGGAAATATGAGGAAGAGGACAGAAGGATAGCAAGCTGACATCATGACACACGAAGGACAACAGCATTTTCAGAGTATACAGGTACAGGCTCATCCAAGAGAGAGGTTGGCAGCGACAGTATGAGATGATTTGTTATTAAAAACCTGCGTCTGAGATAGGGGCCTAGTTGGGGATGTGTTCACTATCAAAATCTGAACCAATCTCAGGTGCTATAGCAGTCTGATTTGTGGAATTGAAAGTTGACAGGGTAACAGTGATAAGTGGTGTAGAGGGAGGGCTGATATTTGTGCGCATAGTTTTCTACATGGTGATTGTTAGGCTGACTATCCAAAGCATGGAAACAAAAGGGGGTTGTGTACAATACTGAAGTTTGGTAAGGGGGTTGTATTCTGATAATATATAATAGATAATTAAAATGCCAGTTTTGCAGGCATATGTATGGCAGTCGCGGACAAAGCACCTACAACACCCCAGGCAGCCCACACATGAGTAGAAACTCCTGTGTTCACAGGTGTCTATCGACTGTGGCAGGGAAAGGTGGTAATGAGTGACCATTGCTGTCTTGCCCATCCCGAGGGAGGTAGCTGTGGTTTGTTAAAAGGACCACACATAGCTGGAGTGTTAGATATTACCCGATGAAGTTTGTGTCTGCGAAACGCATCTTTTGTTTTCTGCCACATTCAGTTGCTGATGATTTCCTTCTGCTTGTGGTTTGATTTCCATTCCTGCTTTACATCCACATGCTTCTGTTAGCCTAAGCAGGGAAGTCCTCTTACAATGTTTCTCCTCATCTTTAAAAACTTTCACTAAGTTTGGGTCTTGTGAGATCAGCAGAGAGATGCGGAATCCCACCATGTCAGATCTGTACATGTTACCAATTTCAAGGAGGCCCATCCTTCCTTCAGAAAGGGGTATATATTTTCTTGGTATGCACTGATTTTTATAATTCACTAGTTGAGCCCGAAGCATACTTTTATTTTTTTTTTCCAGTCTAATCGATCCAACACGTCTTGTGGACACTCATTCACTAGGGCTTGTAAACGTAGTGCACTGGATTTAGCAGCTGTCAGTTACCCTTGACAAACCAAACTGGGATAGGTGCATTTTTTTTGTATTTCCTGTCTATTTAATAGAAATGATTACTTTCCCCCTGGCCTTTTTTAATCGGCGAGTAGTTACCCACAACATCCTGCGTCAACCTACTTATACATGAATACTTACTAGTCTCATCACCCCTTACAATAACCTTAGAACCCAACACTCATCAAATAAAATACTTGTTCACATAAGTAAGAATGACAGTAAGGATGGTGACTTAACACTGTGTGGAAAATTTGCAATCTTAATCCATGGTGAAGTGACCTCACCTTCCACAATAACACATTTCAAAAACCTGACATTATACCTCAGAACACATTGGTTGTGACCCTGTGCTAAACCTGACAAACTTCCTCAACTATCACTGGGTACTGGGTATTTATTACTAATTCTGTACTAAGTACTGCTTACCTGCTAAACATACCGACAGTATGATTATGTAAATTAAAATGTCACTAAGATGATATGCCTTTGGAGTAATGAAATATGCTATGTATTGATCGTTACAGTAGTAATGTAATGAAGTGCTAAATCTGTATTGTACCTGCATTAGTAAGAGATGCTCCACTTAAAGAAATCCCAATCCCTCAGAGATACACACTTTAGGAAACTAAACCTTCTCATAACAATAACCATAACATGCTGGAGGGATAGATTCCTGTCCCTGAGACTTTCCATACTCTGGAACAAACTGCCTATCTATATCAAACAAAGCTCTTCATCGGCAATCTTCATAATAAATCTTGATGATTGGATGTGAGATAGGAAATTTACCCCAGGGATCACTTCTGTGTCAGTGCTTGACAGGGGCATATGAAAATATTTTTCTCGGGTGGTGAAAGCCAGGGTACTGTTTGGCTAGCTTTATAAAGGCCCTAGGGCCAGTAGCCTAGTACCTACCTATGAAACTCAGTATAGAAACAGGTAATAGTTTTAGTTACTTCTTCAGTCAGTGAATATTCTAAGAAGTAATGAATGTGGGTAACCTACAGTGTGATGCATGAGTAATACAAGATATGTTTTGTAATATGTAAAAATGAAAACATGCCTTGTGATAAGACAGGGGGAGGGCAATGATGAAAGAATGCAGTGAGCTTCACAGATAGCCAGCTTCAGATAAGATTATTATGGATTTTCTTTTCAATGAGTGAAGCCCCCCCACAGCTTACAGATGCATGAATCAGTTTAGGTCCGGACAGTCTCACTGACAATGTGTATTACACCGGTATGACTCCTACTTTGTGCATAAAGTAGTTGCCCTTCCCAATTGTCATTACCATAAATACAATAGCTGCTATTATTACAATGTATGTAAGTAGGTGACAGAGGGAAATCAAAGAGAAAAGTAGCTGATGACTGCTAAGCATAACAGTAGGGTGCCGGCACCAGTGCAAGTAGTTATTTGCCTATGGATAGAGGAGTAATTCCCACCTTCATCACTATACATAGCTTTTATATATAGTTTATTATATGTATTTATTGTAGATTTGTGGAGTGGGATAGTCTCACTGGATATATGTACATTTTCAGCAGAGGCCCATGTAGAGAAGGGCCATATTAATAGGTTCATACTAGGCTATCTGCCCTAGGGCATTTATAAACCTAGCCAGAATGTGTTTGGCTTCCGCCACCCATTTTAAATTAATTTCGCTATGCCCTTTTTCGAGGTTAGTATACTGTGCCTCTGTAACAGTGACACAGAAGTGATACCCGGGTTAAACCTACAATCTCCCATCCAGTCATCAAGGTTCCTCTTGAAGACTGTCAATGAGCGACTCTGCCTAACCTGGACTGAGATTTTATTCCACAGTGAAGGGAGCCTATGGGTTATGAATCTGTCCCTCCAGCATGTCCTATTTATTTCAGTGCTGAGGTTCAAGTCTCTCGAGTGCATAGCTCCATGGGATTTGGATTTTCAGAGGTGCAGCATGTCCATTAATTCTGGGTTGGACATGGCTTTATACGTCAGTCACAGATCGGCCCTGAACAGGCGGTCTGCCACTGAGTAGAGCTGGATTGTAAGTAGGTGACAGAGGGGAATCAAAGAGAAAAGTGGCTGATGACTGCTAAGCATAACAGTAGGGTGCCGGCACCAGTGCAAGTAGTTATTTGCCTATGGATAGAGGAGTAATTCCCACCTTCATCACTATACATAGCTTTTATATATAGTTTATTATATGTATTTATTGTAGATTTGTGGAGTGGGATAGTCGCACTGGATATATGTACATTTTCAGCAGAGGCCCATGTAGAGAAGGGCCATATTAACAGGTTCATACTAGGCTATCTGCCCTAGGGCATTTATAAACCTAGCCAGAATGTGTTTGGCTTCCGCCACCCATTTTAAATTAATTTCGCTATGCCCTTTTTCGAGGTTAGTATACTGTGCCTCTGTAACAGTGACACAGAAGTGGTACCCGGGTTAAACCTACAATCTCCCATCCAGTCATCAAGGTTCCTCTTGAAGACTGTCAATGAGCGACTCTGCCTAACCTGGACTGAGATTTTATTCCACAGTGAAGGGAGCCTATGGGTTATGAATCTGTCCCTCCAGCATGTCCTATTTATTTCAGTGCTGAGGTTCAAGTCTCTCGAGTGCATAGCTCCATGGGATTTGGATTTTCAGAGGTGCAGCATGTCCATTAATTCTGGGTTGGACATGGCTTTATACGTCAGTCACAGATCGGCCCTGAACAGGCAGTCTGCCACTGAGTAGAGCTGGATTTTCTTTAACCGTGCAGCATATGGCATCTGTTTGAGCCCTTTGATCCTATTGGTGAGGTACTTTTGGGGTCTTTACAGTTGCTGCGATGTGTCTGTTGAGTACATCCCAAAAGGGGCATTGTACTCAATTATGGGCCTGATGAGGGATGAGTAAAGAGGCATGATGACCTCCCCTGATCTACATGTGAATCCATTCATGATTAGGTGGGCTATATAAAATGTTTTTCGAACCACTTTGGCCACGTGGTTGTCAAATGAGAGACCGCTATCAACTTGGGTCCACAGGTCACTAATTACTTCTTCTGTACTTACTGGATTACTACCTATGTGGTAATTTGTGGTTACTTTGTTTTTGCCAAAGGGAATGACTATACACTTTTTGGTGTTTAGCTTGAGGCCATGGCTCTGGCACCAGTTGTGTGTTTCTATGAGGCCCTTTTGGAGGATGCTTGTTTCGGCTAGAGAATCGATTTTGGCACCGTTTGCAGTCATCTGCGAACTTGGTCAGCCACAGTCCTTCCATGTTGGCCTGTACATCGAGAAATATTTACCGAACAAGAGAGGTTGCAGGACTGAGCCTTGTGAGACGCCACTTGTAAGTGGTTTGGAGCTAGACATGGCTCCAGCAATTCTAACCATTTGTGTTCTGTCCTTGAGCCAGTTTGCAACCCATTTAGTGACATAGGGGTTTATATTTAAGCTGGTGAGCTTATTTATAATGCCCGAGTGGGGTACTGTATCGAAGGCTTTTGCGAGGTCCAGGTAGGCTGTGTGGACCACCTTCCCCTCATCAGTGGCTTTGGTGACTATTTCAAAGAAATCAACCAGGTTTTAAGAGGCAGGATCTGCCCTTAACAAAGCCGAACTGGGTAGGATCCAGTGTCTGTAGGGGCCCAATATCTTTATTTATGAGGTCCATGATGATCCTTTCCATAGCTTTGCAGGCCAAGGTAGTCAGACTTATGGGGAGATAGTTTCCTGTAGAAAGGCTGAGATTGAACAGTAGTTTTATGTTTGGGTTTAGCTCTTGTTGGAGTTCATGTAGGACGCAGCCCGGGACACCGTCTGGTCCCACTGATAGTTTTCTTTAAAGTCTT